>NW_028317945.1:7992500-8170406 GCF_062004578.1 Staurois parvus
GTCAAGCATTGTTGGATTATCCCTTAACCACATTTGGACTTTAAGGACTACTTGTGTGGTTAATTTTCTAGCCATCATATTTAGAGATGAGCGAATCGAACTCGGCGAAGTGGAATTCGTTTCGAATATTAGGAAAATTTCGATTCGCGACGAATCCGAAAATTAGCAGACTTCGGTTGCGCGAACCGAAATTTTTCCTAAAATGGCGGCGACATGTGCGGCGACGGAGCGGGGATGTCTGGGAAGGCGCGCAGACAAGGCGCGCTGACCCATAATGCATTCATTCATGACATGTGATCGCATTAGCCAATCAGCAGCCAGCCAGCCAGCACTGTGTAATGGTCGAGCTATAAATGGCGGCCATTTTAGAATTCTCCATTTGCCTCCAGTCATTCAAGAGAGGCAGAGCTGTCTGTATTGAGGGAGAGAGTTAGGGACACAGAAACGTTACTTAGGGCCAGAGAAACGTTACTTAGGGCCAGAGAAACGTTACTTAGGGACACAGAAACGTTACTTAGGGCCAGAGAAACGTTACTTAGGGCCACAGAAACGTTACTTAGGGCCACAGAAACGTTACTTAGGGCCACAGAATCGTTACTTAGGGACACAGAAACGTTACTTAGGGACACAGAAACGTTACTTAGGGCCACAGAAACCTTACTTAGGGCCACAGAATCGTTACTTAGGGCCACAGAAACGTTACTTTGGGCCACAGAAACTTTACTTAGGGCCACAGAATCGTTACTGAGGGCCACAGAAACGTTACTTAGGGCCACAGAAACGTTACTTAGGGCCACAGAAACGTTACTTTGGGCCACAGAATCGTTACTTAGGGCCACAGAAACGTTACTTAGGGCCACAGAAACATTACTTAGGGCCACAGAATCGTTACTTAGGGCCACAGAAACGTTACTTAGGGCCACAGAAACTTTACTTAGGGCCACAGAATCGTTACTTAGGGCCACAGAAACGTTACTTAGGGCCACAGAATTGTTACTGAGGGACACAGAATTGTTAATCAGGGACAGACACAGAATTGTTACTCAGGGACAGACACAGAATTGTTACTGAGGGACAGACACAGAATTGTTATTGAGGGACACAGAATTGTTACTGAGGGACACAGAATTGTTACTGAGGGACACAGAATTGTTACTGAGGGACACAGAATTGTTACTCAGGGACAGACACAGAATTGTTACTGAGGGACACAGAATTGTTACTGAGGGACACAGAATTGTTACTCAGGGACAGACACAGAATTGTTACTCAGGGACAGACACAGAATTGTTACTGAGGGACACAGAATTGTTACTGAGGGACACAGAATTGTTACTCAGGGACACAGAATTGTTACTCAGGGACACAGAACTGTTACTCAGGGACACAGAATTGTTACTCAGGGACACAGAATTGTTACTCAGGGACAGACACAGAATTGTTACTGAGGGACACAGAATTGTTACTCAGGGACACAGAATTGTTACTAGGGACACAGAACTGTTACTCAGGGACACAGAATTGTTACTCAGGGACAGACACAGAATTGTTACTGAGGGACACAGAATTGTTACTGAGGGACACAGAATTGTTACTCAGGGACAGACACAGAATTGTTACTGAGGGACACAGAATTGTTACTGAGGGACACAGAATCGTTACTCAGGGACACAGAATTGTTACTGAGGGACACAGAATTGTTACTCAGGGACACAGAATTGTTACTGAGGGACACAGAATTGTTACTCAGGGACACAGAATTGTTACTCAGGGACAGACACAGAATTGTTACTCAGGGACAGACACAGAATTGTTACTCAGGGACAGACACAGAATTGTTACTGAGGGACACAGAATTGTTACTGAGGGACACAGAATTGTTACTGAGGGACACAGAATTGTTGCTCAGGGACAGACACAGAATTGTTACTCAGGGACAGACACAGAATTGTTACTCAGGGACAGACACAGAATTGTTACTGAGGGACACAGAATTGTTACTCAGGGACACAGAACTGTTACTCAGGGACACAGAATTGTTACTCAGGGACACAGAATTGTTACTGAGGGACACAGAATTGTTACTCAGGGACACAGAATTGTTACTCAGGGACACAGAACTGTTACTCAGGGACACAGAATTGTTACTCAGGGACACAGAATTGTTACTCAGGGACAGACACAGAATTGTTACTGAGGGACACAGAATTGTTACTCAGGGACACAGAATTGTTACTCAGGGACACAGAACTGTTACTCAGGGACACAGAATTGTTACTCAGGGACACAGAATTGTTACTCAGGGACAGACACAGAATTGTTACTGAGGGACACAGAATTGTTACTGAGGGACACAGAATTGTTACTCAGGGACAGACACAGAATTGTTACTGAGGGACAGACACAGAATTGTTACTGAGGGACACAGAATCGTTACTCAGGGACACAGAATTGTTACTCAGGGACACAGAATTGTTACTGAGGGACACAGAATTGTTACTCAGGGACACAGAATTGTTACTGAGGGACACAGAATTGTTACTCAGGGACAGACACAGAATTGTTACTCAGGGACAGACACAGAATTGTTACTCAGGGACAGACACAGAATTGTTACTGAGGGACACAGAATTGTTACTGAGGGAAACAGAATTGTTACTGAGGGACACAGAATTGTTACTGAGGGACACAGAATTGTTACTCAGGGACAGACACAGAATTGTTACTCAGGGACAGACACAGAATTGTTACTGAGGGACACAGAATTGTTACTGAGGGACACAGAATTGTTACTCAGGGACACAGAACTGTTACTCAGGGACACAGAATTGTTACTCAGGGACACAGAATTGTTACTCAGGGACACAGAATTGTTACTGAGGGACACAGAATTGTTACTGAGGGACACAGAATTGTTACTCAGGGACACAGAATTGTTACTCAGGGACAGACACAGAATTGTTACTGAGGGACACAGAATTGTTACTCAGGGACACAGAATTGTTACTCAGGGACAGACACAGAATTGTTACTGAGGGACAGACACAGAATTGTTACTGAGGGACACAGAATTGTTACTCAGGGACACAGAATTGTTACTCAGGGACACAGAATTGTTACTCAGGGACACAGAATTGTTACTCAGGGACAGACACAGAATTGTTACTGAGGGACACAGAATTGTTACTGAGGGACACAGAATTGTTACTCAGGGACAGACACAGAATTGTTACTGAGGGACACAGAATTGTTACTCAGGGACACAGAATTGTTACTGAGGGACACAGAATTGTTACTCAGGGACACAGAATTGTTACTCAGGGACAGACACAGAATTGTTACTGAGGGACACAGAATTGTTACTGAGGGACACAGAATTGTTACTCAGGGACACAGAATTGTTACTGAGGGACACAGAATTGTTACTCAGGGACAGCCACAGAATTGTTACTCAGGGACACAGAATTGTTACTGAGGGACACAGAATTGTTACTGAGGGACACAGAATTGTTACTCAGGGACAGACACAGAATTGTTACTCAGGGACAGACACAGAATTGTTACTGAGGGACACAGAATTGTTACTGAGGGACACAGAATTGTTACTGAGGGACACAGAATTGTTACTCAGGGACACAGAATTGTTACTCAGGGACAGACACAGAATTGTTACTGAGGGACACAGAATTGTTACTGAGGGACACAGAATTGTTACTCAGGGACAGACACAGAATTGTTACTCAGGGACACAGAATTGTTACTCAGGGACACAGAATCGTTGAATTAAAGAGTATGTCAGACAACATGCAGAGGAGTGGCAGAGGAGGCAATGTTTTAGGAGCGAGCAGACGTGGCAGCAGAGGAAGGGGTCGAGGCAGCACTAGTCGCAGCCAGAGGCCAGTGCTCCCGGTGTCATCCAGCGGTCGTGTCTCCACCGACAACCCTGCCGTCATCGATTGGTTGGCTCGGTCGTCTTCCTCTTCCCAGGTCACCTCTGACACCTACAGCCAACGGTCGGTGGGTACGTCAGACACAACCGTTAGTTGGCATGGCCCGGGAGCAAGCCCACTGAAATCACGTGTCCTCTACCTGCCCCTGTCCTTTGGTGTTCCCTCACCAAGCGAAGTATCGCATGCTGTGGGCTCAGCCCCACTGTACAGTGAGGAAGAGCTAACAGAGGGCGGTCAGGAATGGGGGGAGACATCCGCCTCTTCAGCAGCCAGGCGAAGAAGTACTGGCGAGGAGAGTGGCTCGGTAGCCGGTCTAGAGACAGGTCTGTCTCCTGACCCACACGCAGCCGAGGGGGCTAGTAGTGAGGCGGAGACCCTAATTGATGATGATGATGCTGATCGCACTTGGCAGCCTCATCGTCATCAGGCTATTGCTTCCGCATCATCAGGAGAAGAGGGTGGCAGCTTGGCAGCGAGCAAAACAGTCGGTGGGTTGCCCAGGAGGCAGCAGGGTCGCAGCAGTGTCAGTGGAGGCAAACAGCCACGGAGTAGAGCACCAGCTCCACTGCAGCCTACCACCACGGCCAGTAGTGGTGCCGGTGTGCACGGAGGAAGTAGCAGTCAGCCAGTGAGGAGTATCGGGGGCAAAGTTTCCTACTCGGCGGTGTTGCAATTTTTCGTCAAGCCGCCCGAGGAAGTAAACGTAGCCGTATGTCGACTATGTGGCCAGAAAGTCAAGCGTGGCCAGGGGGCCCATGTTGGGACTACAGCGTTGCGTCAGCATATGCAGCGTCGCCATTTGGTGGCCTGGGAAAACTGTGATAAAGATACGGCGGTTCTGCCTGCCCCAGCCCCCGCTCCATCACCCGCTCCGTTACTTGCTCCGTCACCCGACGTCAATCGCCCTCTATCAGCCAGTCAAGGCTCCAACACCTCTGCTGAGGGGAGTTGTCGCTCGTTGGCATCTTCCGCTCGTTCAGATGCTCCTTCTCCTGCTACTCCTCTTCACGGATTCCGTCAGCAGTCTTTCTTGGAATCTGTTTCCAAGAGACAACAGTTTGCGAGCACGTACCCGACGGTGCAAAAGCTGAACGTCCCCCTGTCCAAGTTGCTGGTGCTGCAGTCCCTCCCTTTCCAAGTGGTGGACTCAGCACCTTTCCGAGAAATGATGGCTTGTGCCGCGCCGCAGTGGAGAGTGCCAAGCCGTCATTTCTTCGCCAAAAAGGCAGTGCCAGCCCTGCATTCACATGTAGAAGACATGGTGGGCCAGTCTTTGAGCATGTCGGTCTCTGCCAAAGTGCACGGCAGCGCCGACGTGTGGAGCTGTAACTACGGTCAGGGACAGTACATGTCATTTACGGCCCACTGGGTGAACGTGGTGCCAGCACAGCCGCACCAGCAACTTGGACAGGTCACGCCGCTTTTGCCTCCACGTTTGCACGTCCTTGGTCCACAAAAGATGTCCGCCTCTACCACCTCTTCTTCCGCCGTGTCCTCAGCCGCCACCCCCGTGCCAAGTCCCATTACCCGACCGGCATATCACATGTGCAGGGCGCAACGGTGTCACGCTGTGCTACACCTGGTATGCCTTGGCGAACGTAGTCACACAGGGGAGGAACTTCTGAGTGTAATGAACAGAGAAATCAACAGATGGCTGTCTCCGCGCAAACTGAAAATCGGAACCATGTTGACCGACAACGGAAAGAACATGGTGTCTGCTCCGCGTCAAGGAAGGTTGTGCCATGCGCCATGCATGGCTCACGTGTTCAATCTGGTTGTCAAGCGGTTCCTAAAATCCACCATCCCACTGCAAGACATCCTTAAAATGTCACGTAAACTTTGCATGCATTTCAGCCATTCCTACACCGCAAAGCACACCCTCCTTGAGCTGCAGCGGCAGAACGGAATTCCACAGCATCGCCTGATCTGTGACATTGCAACAAGGTGGAATTCAACCCTACACATGTTAGACCGCCTTTACGAACAGCGAAAGGCCATCACCGATTTCCTGATGTTACAAGCGGATAAAGGTACTCCCCTGTGTAACTTCGATGTCAGCCATTGGCAGCTCATGCGTGACACCTGCCGCTTGCTCAGGCCCTTTGAGGAGGCCACGCTATTCGTGAGTCGGCAGGACTATGGGATGAACGACGTCATTCCTCTGTTGCACGTCCTGGAACAAATGCTGTTAACAATGGCTGGTCAGGGTGCGGTAGACGTGGCGCACAGATCTCAACGCCACATGACCCCTGTGGGGGCAGGACAGGAAGAAGAGGAGGAGGTAGAGGAGGACATTTGTGCTCAGGAATTATTGAGTGAAATGGGTGGTTTTTCCACTCAGCGGACAGGAGTGGAGGAGCAGGAGCATCTGGTAGAGGAGGAGGAGGAGGAGACAGAGGACCCAGACGCACCGTGGCAGTATGCTGTGGAGATGGAGGCAGGGAGTCCCTCGCATTCCTTGGCACAAATGGCCCATAGCATGCTAGCTTGCTTGCGTAGCGACAGCCGAATAATAACCATCAGACAGAGGGATGACTTTTGGCTGTCCACCTTGTTGGACCCTCGCTACCGTTCAAAAATGGTGGCCTTTTTCACACCTGCTGAGAGGGAGGCCAAAATAACGTACTATAAAAACCACCTATGTAGTCAGTTGGTCTCTGCCTGTCTGCGCCAACGTCCATCCTCAGACACTGTGGGCCCTGTGCGCTCGCGTTCCGCTGCCATGGCAGCAGGGGAGGGGTGGGGTGGTAGGAGCAGTGGCAGCTCCACCAGCAGCGGCTGCCTCAGTCTGCAGTCGATGATGAGTAGCTTTCTTCACCAGCGCAGTGAGGAAACTACTAACAAGCCGCAGCAGCAGCAGCAGCATCAGGTGGACCTGGAGCAGGACCTCAAACAACAGGCTTGGGCCTACTTGGACAGCACCCTGCCAACTGAGGTAGACAATCCCCTTGACTACTGGGCAACAAAACTTGACCTTTGGCCCCAACTAGCTGAATTTGCCCTTGAAAGGCTGTCATGCCCGGCCAGTAGCGTGGCATCGGAGCGCGTGTTTAGTGCGGCAGGAGGTATTGTAACTCCGCGGAGGACACGACTGTCCACCCAAAGTGTGGAGAGACTCACGTTTGTGAAAATGAATCAGGCGTGGATTAGTCTGGATTTCAAACCACCAGTTCCTGACACAACTGACTAAATCCGCAATGAATCATGCCCCAAACATGTGCCACTTTCAGGTCTCCTCACACTGCTGGTGTGTTCCATTTTTTGTCATAGGGTGCTGGCAGATTACGGGCCTCCCATTGCTGCTGCCACGCCTGTAATCTGCCATGGGCCCCTGTACCGCCTCCTCATGCTGCTGCCAGGTCCAGAGTCTCTCATGGGTCCCTGTACGGCCTCCCATTGCTGCTGTCTCCATCGCCACACTCTGCCGTGTGCCACTTTCAGGTCTCCTCACACTGCTGGTGTGTTACATTTTTTGTCATAGGGTGCTGGCAGATTACGGGCCTCTCATTGCTGCTGTCAGGCCCGTAATCTTCCATGGGCCCCTGTACCGCCTCCCAATGCTGCTGCCAGGTCCATAGTCTCTCATGGGTCCCTGTACGGCCTCCCATTGCTGCTGTCTCCATCGCCACACTCTGCCATGTGCCACTTTCAGGTCTCCTCACACTGATGGTGTGTTACATTTTTTGTCATAGGGTGCTGGCAGATTACGGGCCTCTCATTGCTGCTGCCAGGCCTGTAATCTGCCATGGGCCCCTGTACCGCCTCCTCATGCTGCTGCCAGGTCCAGAGTCTCTCATGGGTCCCTGTACGGCCTCCCATTGCTGCTGTCTCCATCGCCACACTCTGCCATGTGCCACTTTCAGGTCTCCTCACACTGCTGGTGGGTTCCATTTTTTGTCATAGGGTGCTGGCAGATTACGGGCCTCTCATTGCTGCTGCCAGGCCCGTAATCTGCCATGGGCCCCTGTACCGCCTCCTCATGCTGCTGCCAGGTCCAGAGTCTCTCATGGGTCCCTGTACGGCCTCCCATTGCTGCTGTCTCCATCGCCACACTCTGCCATGTGCCACTTTCAGGTCTCCTCACACTGCTGGTGTGTTACATTTCTTGTCATAGGGTGCTGGCAGATTACAGGCCTCTTATTGCTGCTGCCAGGCCCGTAATCTGCCATGGGCCCCTGTACCGCCTCCTCATGCTGCTGCCAGGTCCAGAGTCTCTCATGGGTCCCTGTACGGCCTCCCATTGCTGCTGTCTCCATCGCCACACTCTGCCATGTGCCACTTTCAGGTCTCCTCACACTGATGGTGTGTTACATTTTTTGTCATAGGGTGCTGGCAGATTACGGGCCTCTCATTGCTGCTGCCAGGCCCGTAATCTGCCATGGGCCCCCGTACCGACTCCTCATGCTGTGACGTTGCAACAAGGTGGAATTCAACCCTACATATGTTAGACCGCCTTTACGAACAGCGAAAGGCCATCACAGATTTCCTGATGTTACAAGCGGATAAAGGTACTCCCTGTGTAACTTAGATGTCAGCCATTGGCAGCTCATGCGTGACACCTGCCGCTTGCTCAGGCCCTTTGAGGAGGCCACGCTATTCGTGAGTCGGCAGGACTATGGAATGAACGACGTCATTCCTCTGTTGCACGTCCTGGAACAAATGCTGTTAACAATGGCTGGTCAGGGTGCGGTAGACGTGGCGCACAGATCTCAACGCCACATGACCCCTGTGGGGGCAGGACAGGAAGAAGAGGAGGAGGTAGAGGAGGACATTGGTGCTCAGGAATTATTGAGTGAAATGGGTGGTTTTTCCACTCAGCGGACAGGAGTGGAGGAGCAGGAGCATCTGGTAGAGGAGGAGGAGGAGACAGAGGACCCAGACGCACCGTGGCAGTATGCTGTGGAGATGGAGGCAGGGAGTCCCTCGCATTCCTTGGCACAAATGGCCCATAGCATGCTCGGTTGCTTGCGTAGCGACAGCCGAATAATAACCATCAGACAGAGGGATGACTTTTGGCTGTCCACCTTGTTGGACCCTCGCTACCGTTCAAAAATGGTGGCCTTTTTCACACCTGCTGAGAGGGAGGCCAAAATAAAGTACTATAAAAACCACCTATATAGTCAGCTGGTCTCTGCCTTTCTGCGCCAACGTCCATCCTCAGACACTGTGGGCCCTGTGCGCTCGCGTTCCGCTGCCATGGCAGCAGGGGAGGGGTGGGGTGGTAGGAGCAGTGGCAGCTCCACCAGCAGCGGCTGCCTCATTCTGCAGTCGATGATGAGTAGCTTTCTTCACCAGCGCAGTGAGGAAACTACTAACCAGCCGCAGCAGCAGCAGCATCAGGTGGACCTGGAGCAGGACCTCAAACAACAGGCTTGGGCCTACTTGGACAGCACCCTGCCAACCGAGGTAGACAATCCCCTTGACTACTGGGCAACGAAACTTGACCTTTGGCCCCAACTAGCTGAATTTGCCCTTGAAAGGCTGTCATGCCCGGCCAGTAGCGTGGCATCGGAGCGCGTGTTTAGTGCGGCAGGAGGTATTGTAACTCCGCGGAGGACACGACTGTCCACCCAAAGTGTGGAGAGACTCACGTTTGTGAAAATGAATCAGGCGTGGATTAGTCTGGATTTCAAACCACCAGTTCCTGACACAACTGACTAAATCCGCCATGAATCATGCCCCAAACATGTGCCACTTTCAGGTCTCCTCACACTACTGGTGGGTTCCATTTTGTCATAGGGTGCTGGCAGATTACGGGCCTCCCATTGCTGCTGCCAGGCCCGTAATCTGCCATGGGCCCCTGTACCGCCTCCTCATGCTGCTGCCAGGTCCAGAGTCTCTCATGGGTCCCTGTACGGCCTCCCATTGCTGCTGTCTCCATCGCCACACTCTGCCATGTGCCACTTTCAGGTCTCCTCACACTGCTGGTGTGTTCCATTTTGTCATAGGGTGCTGGCAGATTACGGGCCTCCCATTGCTGCTGCCAGGCCCGTAATCTGCCATGGGCCCCTGTACCGCCTCCTAATGCTGCTGCCAGGTCCAGAGTGTGTCATGGGTCCCTGTACGGCCTCCCATTGCTGCTGTCTCCATCGCCACACTCTGCCATGTGCCACTTTCAGGTCTCCTCACACTGCTGGTGGGTTCCATTTTTGTCATAGGGTGCTGTATGGCCTCCCATTGCTGCTACCTCCACCGCCGCACTGTGGCTCCACACTCTGGTTTTGGCCCCGTGACTGCCCAAATGAGTGAAGTGTGCGGTGATTCTAAGATCGACGGCACTCATCTGCATGTCATACTGACTGACAGTATTATTTCTCTTCCCCAGCAGACTCCAAGGGCATTTAAATTAAAGGTACAGTGTTCTGCACTAATATAAAGGCTCTCTGAAGCCTAGAAACACCCTTTTATAAGTTAAAATCGCAGCGAATATATTCGCATCAAATCGAATTTATTCCTCGAATTCGCCGAATCAGCCGAATCGAATTTTTGAATACTTCGCTCATCTCTAATCATATTATACATCTGGTTTTTTTTCTTCCTAGTGCGCCAAATATTTATCTTGTTATTGGTTTTAAAAAATACATTTAGAATCACTTTAAAGCCTTTTATTGTCTATGTCTGTAGTGAATAGAGTATAAGACTGGAAAACTATGTGTGTTAATTAAGTTTACAGGTCCCTAAATAAGGGTTTTCCCGTATCTTAAAGTATACGTTGAAAAATATACTTGAATGGGAATACAAAATATGTAATACATATATATTAATATTTAGAAAATATAAAATATTAAGAAATTAAAGCAGTTAATTTTTAATCAATGTAATATACACTATTAGAGATGAGCGAATCGAAGTAGCCGAAGTGGAATTCGAGTCGAATATCGGAAAAATTTCGATTCGCGCCGAATCCGAAAAATAGCCTAATTCGGACGCGCGAATCGAAATTTTTCCGAAAATGGCGGCTGACATGTGCGGCAACGGAGCGGGGATGTCTGGGAAGGCGCGCAGACAAGGCGCGCTGACCCATAATGCATTCCTCAACGACATGTGATCGCATCAGCCAATCAGCAGCCAGCCAGCTAGCACTGTGTAATGGTCGAGCTATAAATAGCGGCCATTTTGGAATTCTTCATTTGCCTGCAGTCATTGAACAGAGGCAGACCGCTCTGTATTAGGGACAGGGACAGAGTTAGGGCCACAGAAACGATACTTGGGGACAGAGAAACGATACTTAGGGACAGAGAACTATTACTCAGGGACACAGAATTGTTAATTAGGGCCACAGAATCGTTACTTAGGGACAAAGAAACGCTAGTTAGGGCCACAGAATTCATACTCAGGGACAGACAGAATTGTTACTGAGTGCCAGAGAATTGTTACTTAGGGCCACAGAAACGTTATTAGGGCCACAGAATTGTTACTCGGGGACAGACAGAATTGTTACTGAGTGCCAGAGAATTGTTACTTAGGGCCACAGAAACGTTATTAGGGCCACAGAATTGTTACTCAGGGACAGACAGAATTGTTACTGAGTGCCAGAGAATTGTTACTTAGGGCCACAGAAACTTTAGTTAGGGCCACAGAATTGTTACTCAGGGACAGACACAGAATTGTTACTGAGGGCCACAGAACTGTTACTTAGGGCCACAGAATTGTTACTCGCACAGACACAGAATTGTTACTCGCACAGACACAGAATTGTTACTGAGGGCCACAGAACTGTTACTTAGGGCCACAGAATTGTTACTCGCACAGACACAGAATTGTTACTCGCACAGACACAGAATTGTTACTGAGGGCCACAGAACTGTTACTTAGGGCCACAGAATTGTTACTCGCACAGACACAGAATTGTTACACAGGGACACAGAACTGTTACTGAGGGCCACAGAACCGTTACTTAGGGCCACAGAATTGTTACTCACACAGACACAGAATTGTTACTCGCACAGACACAGAATTGTTACTCGCACAGACACAGAATTGTTACTCAGGGACACAGAACTGTTACTGAGGGCCACAGAACTGTTACTTAGGGCCACAGAATTGTTACTCGCACAGACACAGAATTGTTACTCAGGGACACAGAACTGTTACTGAGGGCCACAGAACTGTTACTTAGGGCCACAGAATTGTTACTCAGGGACAGACAGAATTGTTAATGAGTGCCAGAGAATTGTTACCTAGGGCCACAGAAACTTTAGTTAGGGCCACAGAATTGTTACTCAGGGACAGACACAGAATTGTTACTGAGGGCCACAGAACTGTTACTTAGGGCCACAGAATTGTTACTCGCACAGACACAGAATTGTTACTCGCACAGACACAGAATTGTTTCTCAGGGCCACAGAACTGTTACTTAGGGCCACAGAATTGTTACTCGCACAGACACAGAATTGTTACACAGGGACACAGAACTGTTACTTAGGGCCACAGAATTGTTACTCGCACAGACACAGAATTGTTACTTGCACAGACACAGAATTGTTACAGAGGGCCACAGAACTGTTACTTAGGGCCACAGAATTGTTACTCGCACAGACACAGAATTGTTACACAGGGACACAGAACTGTTACTTAGGGCCACAGAATTGTTACTCGCACAGACACAGAATTGTTACTCAGGGACACAGAATTGTTACTGAGGGCCACAGAACTGTTACTTAGGGCCACAGAATTGTTACTCGCACAGACACAGAATTGTTACTCAGGGACACAGAATTGTTACTGAGGGCCACAAAACTGTTACTTAGGGCCACAGAATTGTTACTCGCACAGACACAGAATTGTTACACAGGGACACAGAACTGTTACTTAGGGCCACAGAATTGTTACTCGCACAGACACAGAATTGTTACTCAGGGACACAGAATTGTTACTGAGGGCCACAGAACTGTTACTTAGGGCCACAGAATTGTTACTCGCACAGACACAGAATTGTTACTCGCACAGACACAGAATTGTTACTGAGGGCCACAGAACTGTTACTTAGGGCCACAGAATTGTTACTCGCACAGACACAGAATTGTTACTCGCACAGACACAGAATTGTTACTGAGGGCCACAGAACTGTTACTTAGGGCCACAGAATTGTTACTCGCACAGACACAGAATTGTTACTGAGGGACACAGAATTTTTACTGAGGGACACAGAATTGTTACTGAGGGACACAGAATTGTTACTCGCACAGACACAGAATTGTTACTCGCACAGACACAGAATTGTTACTGAGGGCCACAGAATTGTTACTCGCACAGACACAGAATTGTTACTCAGGGACACAGAATTGTTACTGAGGGCCACAGAACCGTTACTTAGGGCCACATAAACGTTAATCAGGGACACATAATTGTTACTGAGGGCCACAGAACCGTTACTTGGGGCCACAGAAACGTTAATCAGGGACACAGAATTGTTACTGAGGGCCACAGAACTGTTACTTAGGGCCACAGAATTGTTACTCGCACAGACACAGAATTGTTACTCAGGGACACAGAACTGTTACTGAGGGCCACAGAACTGTTACTTAGGGCCACAGAATTGTTACTCGCACAGACACAGAATTGTTACTCGCACAGACACAGAATTGTTACTGAGGGCCACAGAACTGTTACTTAGGGCCACAGAATTGTTACTCGCACAGACACAGAATTGTTACTCACACAGACACAGAATTGTTACTGAGGGCCACAGAACTGTTACTTAGGGCCACAGAATTGTTACTCGCACAGACACAGAATTGTTACTGAGGGACACAGAATTTTTACTGAGGGACACAGAATTGTTACTGAGGGACACAGAATTGTTACTCAGGGACAGACACAGAATTGTTACTCAGGGACAGACAGAATTGTTACTGAGGGCCACAGAAACGTTACTCAGGGACACAGAATTGTTACTCAGGGACACAGAATCGTTTAATTAAAGAGTATGTCAGACAACATGCAGAGGAGTGGCAGAGGAGGCAATGTTTTAGGAGCGAGCAGACGTGGCAGCAGAGGAAGGGGTCGAGGCAGCACTATTCGCAGCCAGAGGCTAGTGCTCCCGGTGTCATCCAGTACAGTGAGGAAGAGCTAACAGAGGGCGGTCAGGAACGGGGGGAGACATCCGCCTCTTCAGCAGCCAGGCGAAGAAGTAGTGGCGAGGAGAGTGGCTCGGTAGCCGGTCTAGAGACAGGTCTGTCTCCTGACCCACACGCAGCCGAGGGGGCTAGTAGTGAGGCGGAGACCCTAATTGATGATGATGAGGCTGATCGCATTTGGCAGCCTCGTCGTCATCAGGCTATTGCTTCCGCATCATCAGGAGAAGAGGGTGGCAGCTTGGCAGCGAGCAAAACAGTCGGTGGGTTGTCTCCATCGCCACACTCTGCCATGTGCCACTTTCAGGTCTCCTCACACACTGCTGGTGTGTTGAATTTTTTGACATAGGGTGCTGGCAGATTACGGGCCTCCCATAGCTGCTGCCAGGCCCCTAATCTGCCATGGGCCCCTATATACCGCCTCCTCATGCTGCTGCCAGGTCCAGAGTCTGTCATGGGTCCCTGTACGGCCTCCCATTGCTGCTGTCTCCATCGCCACACTCTGCCATGTGCCACTTTCAGGTCTCCTCACACACTGCTGGTGTGTTGAATTTTTTGACATAGGGTGCTGGCAGATTACGGGCCTCCCATAGATGCTGCCAGGCCCCTAATCTGCCATGGGCCCCTATATACCGCCTCCTCATGCTGCTGCCAGGTCCAGAGTCTGTCATGGGTCCCTGTACGGCCTCCCATTGCTGCTGTCTCCATCGCCACACTCTGCCATGTGCCACTTTCAGGTCTCCTCACACACTGCTGGTGTGTTGAATTTTTTGACATAGGGTGCTGGCAGATTACGGGCCTCCCATAGATGCTGCCAGGCCCCTAATCTCCCATGGGCCCCTATATACCGCCTCCTCATGCTGCTGCCAGGTCCAGAGTCTGTCATGGGTCCCTGTACGGCCTCCCATTGCGGGTTGTCTCCATCGCCACACTCTGCCATGTGCCACTTTCAGGTCTCCTCACACACTGCTAGTGTGTTGAATTTTTTGACATAGGGTGCTGGCAGATTACGGGCCTCCCATAGCTGCTGCCAGGCCCCTAATCTGCCATGGGCCCCTATATACCGCCTCCTCATGCTGCTGCCAGGTCCAGAGTCTGTCATGGGTCCCTGTACGGCCTCCCATTGCTGCTGTCTCCATCGCCACACTCTGCCATGTGCCACTTTCAGGTCTCCTCACACACTGCTGGTGTGTTGAATTTTTTGACATAGGGTGCTGGCAGATTACGGGCCTCCCATAGATGCTGCCAGGCCCCTAATCTGCCATGGGCCCCTATATACCGCCTCCTCATGCTGCTGCCAGGTCCAGAGTCTCTCATGGGTCCCTGTACGGCCTCCCATTGCTGCTGTCTCCATCGCCACACTCTGCCATGTGCCACTTTCAGGTCTCCTCACACTGCTGGTGTGTTCAATTTTTTGACATAGGGTGCTGGCAGATTACGGGCCTCCTATAGCTGCTGCCAGGCCCCTAATCTGCCATAGGCCCCTATATACCGCCTCCTCATGCTGCTGCCAGGTCCAGAGTCTCTCATGGGTCCCTGTACGGCCTCCCATTGCTGCTGTCTCCATCGCCACACTCTGCCATGTGCCACTTTCAGGTCTCCTCACACTGCTGGTGTGTTCAATTTTTTGACATAGGGTGCTGGCAGATTACGGGCCTCCTATAGCTGCTGCCAGGCCCCTAATCTGCCATGGGCCCCTATACCGCCTCCTCATGCTGCTGCCAGGTCCAGAGTCTCTCATGGGTCCCTGTACGGCCTCCCATTGCTGCTGTCTCCATCGCCACACTCTGCCATGTGCCACTTTCAGGTCTCCTCACACACTGCTGGTGTGTTGAATTTTTTGACATAGGGTGCTGGCAGATTACGGGCCTCCCATAGATGCTGCCAGGCCCCTAATCTGCCATGGGCCCCTATATACCGCCTCCTCATGCTGCTGCCAGGTCCACAGTGTCTCATGCCATGTGCCACTTTCAGGTCTCCTCACACTGCTGGTGTGTTGAATTTTTTGACATAGGGTGCTGGCAGATTATGGGCCTCCTATAGCTGCTGCCAGGCCCCTAATCTGCCATGGGCCCCTATACCACCTCCTCATGCTGCTGCCAGGTCCAGGCGAACGTAGTCACACAGGGGAGGAACTTCTCAGTGTAGTGAACAGAGAAATCGACAGATGGCTGTCTCCGCGCAAACTGAAAATGGGAACCATGTTGACCGACAACGGAAAGAACATGGTGTCTGCTCTGCGTCAAGTAAGGTTGTGCCATGCGCCATGCATGGCTCACGTGTTCAATCTGGTTGTCAAGCGGTTCCTAAAATCCACCATCCCACTGCAAGACATCCTTAAAATGTCACGTAAACTTTGCATGCATTTCAGCCATTCCTACACCGCAAAGCACACCCTCCTTGAGCTGCAGCGGCAGAACGGAATTCCACAGCATCGCCTGATCTGCGACGTTGCAACAAGGTGGAATTCAACCCTACACATGGTAGACCGCCTTTACGAACAGCGAAAGGCCATCACCGATTTCCTGATGTTACAAGCGGATAAAGGTACTCCCCTGTGTAACTTCGATGTCAGCCATTGGCAGCTCATGCGTGACACCTGCCGCTTGCTCAGGCCCTTTGAGGAGGCCACGCTATTCGTGAGTCGGCAGGACTATGGGATGAACGACATCATTCCTCTGTTGCACGTCCTGGAACAAATGCTGTTAACAATGGCTGGTCAGGGTGCGGTAGACGTGGCGCACCGATCTCAACGCCACATGACCCCTGTGGGGGCAGGACAGGAAGAAGAGGAGGAGGTAGAGGAGGACATTTGTGCTCAGGAATTATTGAGTGAAATGGGTGGTTTTTCCACTCAGCGGACAGGAGTGGAGGAGCAGGAGCATCTGGTAGAGGAGGAGCAGGAGGAGACAGAGGACCCAGACGCACCGTGGCAGTATGCTGTGGAGATGGAGGCAGGGAGTCCCTCGCATTCCTTGGCACAAATGGCCCATAGCATGCTCGCTTGCTTGCGTAGCGACAGCCGAATAATAACCATCAGACAGAGGGATGACTTTTGGCTGTCCACCTTGTTGGACCCTCGCTACCGTTCAAAAATGGTGGCCTTTTTCACACCTGCTGAGAGGGAGGCCAAAATAACGTACTATAAAAACCACCTATGTAGTCAGCTGGTCTCTGCCTTTCTGCGCCAACGTCCATCCTCAGACACTGTGGGCCCTGTGCGCTCGCGTTCCGCTGCCATGGCAGCAGGGGAGGGGTGGGGTGGTAGGAGCAGTGGCAGCTCCACCAGCAGCGGCTGCCTCAGTCTGCAGTCGATGATGAGTAGCTTTCTTCACCAGCGCAGTGAGGAAACTACTAACCAGCCGCAGCAGCAGCAGCATCAGGTGGACCTGGAGCAGGACCTCAAACAACAGGCTTAGGCCTACTTGGACAGCACCCTGCCAACCGAGGTAGACAATCCCCTTGACTACTGGGCAACGAAACTTGACCTTTGGCCCCAACTAGCTGAATTTGCCCTTGAAAGGCTGTCATGCCCGGCCAGTAGCGTGGCATCGGAGCGTGTGTTTAGTGCGGCAGGAGGTATTGTAACTCCGCGGAGGACACGACTGTCCACCCAAAGTGTGGAGAGACTCACGTTTGTGAAAATGAATCAGGCGTGGATTAGTCTGGATTTCAAACCACCAGTTCCTGACACAACTGACTAAATCCGCCATGAATCATGCCCCAAACATGTGCCACTTTCAGGTCTCCTCACACTGCTGGTGTGTTACATTTTTTGTCATAGGGTGCTGGCAGATTACGGGCCTCCCATAGCTGCTGCCAGGCCCCTAAGCTGCCATGGGCCCCTATACCGCCTCCTCATGCTGCTGCCAGGTCCACAGTCTCTCATGCCATGTGCCACTTTCAGGTCTCCTCACACTGCTGGTGTGTTCAATTTTTTGACATAGGGTGCTGGCAGATTACGGGCCTCCAATAGCTGCTGCCAGGCCCCTAATCTGCCATGGGCCCCTATACCGCCTCCTCATGCTGCTGCCAGGTCCAGAGTCTGTCATGGGTCCCTGTACGGCCTCCCATTGCTGCTGTCTCCATCGCCACACTCTGCCATGTGCCACATTCAGGTCTCTTCACACTGCTTGTGTTTTCAATTTTTTGACATAGGGTGCTGGCAGATTACGGGCCTCCCATAGCTGCTGCCAGGCCCCTAATCTGCCATGGGCCCCTATATACCGCCTCCTCATGCTGCTGCCAAGTACAGAGTCTGTCATGGGTCCCTGTACGGCCTCCCATTGCTGCTGTCTCCATCGCCACACTCTGCCATGTGCCACTTTCAGGTCTCCTCACACTGCTGGTGTGTAGAATTTTTTGACATAGGGTGCTGGCAGATTACGGGCCTCCTATAGCTGCTGCCAGGCCCCTAATCTGCCATAGGCCCCTATATACCGCCTCCTCATGCTGCTGCCAGGTCCAGAGTCTCTCATGGGTCCCTGTACGGCCTCCCATTGCTGCTGTCTCCATCGCCACACTCTGCCATGTGCCACTTTCAGGTCTCCTCACACTGCTGGTGTGTAGAATTTTTTGACATAGGGTGCTGGCAGATTACGGGCCTCCTATAGCTGCTGCCAGGCCCCTAATCTGCCATAGGCCCCTATATACCGCCTCCTCATGCTGCTGCCAAGTCCAGAGTCTCTCATGGGTCCCTGTACGGCCTCCCATTGCTGCTGTCTCCATCGCCACACTCTGCCATGTGCCACTTTCAGGTCTCCTCACACTGCTGGTGTGTAGAATTTTTTGACATAGGGTGCTGGCAGATTACGGGCCTCCTATAGCTGCTGCCAGGCCCCTAATCTGCCATAGGCCCCTATATACCGCCTCCTCATGCTGCTGCCAGGTCCAGAGTCTCTCATGGGTCCCTGTACGGCCTCCCATTGCTGCTGTCTCCATCGCCACACTCTGCCATGTGCCACTTTCAGGTCTCCTCACACTGCTGGTGTGTAGAATTTTTTGACATAGGGTGCTGGCAGATTACGGGCCTCCTATAGCTGCTGCCAGGCCCCTAATCTGCCATAGGCCCCTATATACCGCCTCCTCATGCTGCTGCCAGGTCCAGAGTCTCTCATGGGTCCCTGTACGGCCTCCCATTGCTGCTGTCTCCATCGCCACACTCTGCCATGTGCCACTTTCAGGTCTCCTCACACTGCTGGTGTGTAGAATTTTTTGACATAGGGTGCTGGCAGATTACGGGCCTCCTATAGCTGCTGCCAGGCCCCTAATCTGCCATAGGCCCCTATATACCGCCTCCTCATGCTGCTGCCAGGTCCAGAGTCTCTCATGGGTCCCTGTACGGCCTCCCATTGCTGCTGTCTCCATCGACACACTCTGCCATGTGCCACTTTCAGGTCTCCTCACACTGCTGGTGTGTAGAATTTTTTGACATAGGGTGCTGGCAGATTACGGGCCTCCTATAGCTGCTGCCAGGCCCCTAATCTGCCATAGGCCCCTATATACCGCCTCCTCATGCTGCTGCCAGGTCCAGAGTCTCTCATGGGTCCCTGTACGGCCTCCCATTGCTGCTGTCTCCATCGACACACTCTGCCATGTGCCACTTTCAGGTCTCCTCACACACTGCTGGTGTGTAGAATTTTTTGACATAGGGTGCTGGCAGATTACGGGCCTCCCATAGCTGCTGCCAGGCCCCTAATCTGCCATGGGCCCCTATATACCGCCTCCTCATGCTGCTGCCAAGTCCAGAGTCTCTCATGGGTCCCTGTACGGCCTCCCATTGCTGCTGTCTCCATCGCCACACTCTGCCAATTTGCCACTTTCAGGTCTCCTCACACTGCTGGTGTGTAGAATTTTTTGACATAGGGTGCTGGCAGATTACGGGCCTCCTATAGCTGCTGCCAGGCCCCTAATCTGCCATGGGCCCCTATATACCGCCTCCTCATGCTGCTGCCAGGTCCAGAGTCTCTCATGGGTCCCTGTACGGCCTCCCATTGCTGCTGTCTCCATCGCCACACTCTGCCATGTGCCACTTTCAGGTCTCCTCACACTGCTGGTGTGTTCAATTTTTTGACATAGGGTGCTGGCAGATTACGGGCCTCCCATAGCTGCTGCCAGGCCCCTAATCTGCCATGGGTCCCTATACCGCCTCCTCATGCTGCTGCCAGGTCCACAGTCTCTCATGCCATGTGCCACTTTCAGGTCTCCTCACACTGCTGGTGTGTTGAATTTTTTGACATAGGGTGCTGGCAGATTACGGGCCTCCCATAGCTGCTGCCAGGCCCCTAATCTGCCATGGGCCCCTATACCGCCTCCTCATGCTGCTGCCAAGTCCAGAGTGTGTCATGGGTCCCTGTACGGCCTCCCATTGCTGCTGTCTCCATAGCCACACTCTGCCATGTGCCACTTTCAGGTCTCCTCACACTGCTGGTGTATTCCATTTTTTGTCATAGGGTGCTGGCAGATTACAGGCCTCCCATAGCTTCTGCCAGGCCCCTAATCTGCCATGGGCCCCTATACCGCCTCCTCATGCTGCTGCCAGGTCCAGAGTCTCTCATGGGTCCCTGTACGGCCTCCCATTGCTGCTGTCTCCATCGCCACACTCTGCCATGTGCCACTTTCAGGTCTCCTCACACTGCTGGTGGGTTCCATTTTTTGTCATAGGGTGCTGGCAGATTACGGGCCTCCCATAGCTGCTGCCAGGCCCCTAATCTGCCATGGGCCCCCGTACCGACTCCTCATGCTGCTGCCAAGTCCAGAGTCTCTCATGGGTCCCTGTACGGCCTCCCATTGCTGCTGTCTCCATCGCCACACTCTGCCAATTTGCCACTTTCAGGTCTCCTCACACTGCTGGTGTGTAGAATTTTTTGACATAGGGTGCTGGCAGATTACGGGCCTCCTATAGCTGCTGCCAGGCCCCTAATCTGCCATGGGCCCCTATATACCGCCTCCTCATGCTGCTGCCAGGTCCAGAGTCTCTCATGGGTCCCTGTACGGCCTCCCATTGCTGCTGTCTCCATCGCCACACTCTGCCATGTGCCACTTTCAGGTCTCCTCACACTGCTGGTGTGTTCAATTTTTTGACATAGGGTGCTGGCAGATTACGGGCCTCCCATAGCTGCTGCCAGGCCCCTAATCTGCCATGGGCCCCTATACCGCCTCCTCATGCTGCTGCCAGGTCCACAGTCTCTCATGCCATGTGCCACTTTCAGGTCTCCTCACACTGCTGGTGTGTTGAATTTTTTGACATAGGGTGCTGGCAGATTACGGGCCTCCCATAGCTGCTGCCAGGCCCCTAATCTGCCATGGGCCCCTATACCGCCTCCTCATGCTGCTGCCAAGTCCAGAGTGTGTCATGGGTCCCTGTACGGCCTCCCATTGCTGCTGTCTCCATAGCCACACTCTGCCATGTGCCACTTTCAGGTCTCCTCACACTGCTGGTGTGTTGAATTTTTTGACATAGGGTGCTGGCAGATTACGGGCCTCCCATTGCTGCTGCCAGGCACGTAATCTGCCATGGGCCCCCGTACCGACTCCTCATGCTGTGACGTTGCAACAAGGTGGAATTCAACCCTACATATGTTAGACCGCCTTTACGAACAGCGAAAGGCCATCACAGATTTCCTGATGTTAAAAGCGGATAAAGGTACTCCCTGTGTAACTTAGATGTCAGCCATTGGCAGCTCATGCGTGACACCTGCGCTTGCTCAGGCCCTTTGAGGAGGCCACGCTATTCGTGAGTCGGCAGGACTATGGGATGAACGACATCATTCCTCTGTTGCACGTCCTGGAACAAATGCTGTTAACAATGGCTGGTCAGGGTGCGGTAGACGTGGCGCACAGATCTCAACGCCACATGACCCCTGTGGGGGCAGGACAGGAAGAAGAGGAGGAGGTAGAGGAGGACATTGGTGCTCAGGAATTATTGAGTTAAATGGGTGGTTTTTCCACTCAGCGGACAGGAGTGGAGGAGCAGGAGCATCTGGTAGAGGAGGAGGAGGAGGAGACAGAGGACCCAGACGCACCGTGGCAGTATGCTGTGGAGATGGAGGCAGGGAGTCCCTCGCATTCCTTGGCACAAATGGCCCATAGCATGCTCGCTTGCTTGCGTAGCGACAGCCGAATAATAACCATCAGACAGAGGGATGACTTTTGGCTGTCCACCTTGTTGGACCCTCGCTACCGTTCAAAAATGGTGGCCTTTTTCACACCTGCTGAGAGGGAGGCCAAAATAACGTACTATAAAAACCACCTATGTAGTCAGCTGGTCTCTGCCTGTCTGCGCCAACGTCCATCCTCAGACACTGTGGGCCGTGTGCGCTCGCGTTCCGCTGCCATGGCAGCAGGGGAGGGGTGGGGTGGTAGGAGCAGTGGCAGCTCCACCAGCAGCGGCTGCCTCAGTCTGCAGTCGATGATGAGTAGCTTTCTTCACCAGCGCAGTGAGGAAACTACTAACCAGCCGCAGCAGCAGCAGCAGCAGCATCAGGTGGACCTGGAGCAGGACCTCAAACAACAGGCTTAGGCCTACTTGGACAGCACCCTGCCAACAGAGGTAGACAATCCCCTTGACTACTGGGCAACGAAACTTGACCTTTGGCCCCAACTAGCTGAATTTGCCCTTGAAAGGCTGTCATGCCCGGCCAGTAGCGTGGCATCGGAGCGCGTGTTTAGTGCGGCAGGAGGTATTGCAACTCCGCGGAGGACACGACTGTCCACCCAAAGTGTGGAGAGACTGACGTTTGTGAAAATGAATCAGGCGTGGATTAGTCTGGATTTCAAACCACCAGTTCCTGACACAACTGACTAAATCCGCCATGAATCATGCCCCAAACATGTGCCACTTTCAGGTCTCCTCACACTGCTGGTGTGTTACATTTTTTGTCATAGGGTGCTGGCAGATTACGGGCCTCCCATAGCTGCTGCCAGGCCCCTAATCTGCCATGGGCCCCTATACCGCCTCCTCATGCTGCTGCCAAGTCCAGAGTCTCTCATGGGTCCCTGTACGGCCTCCCATTGCTGCTGTCTCCATCGCCACACTCTGCCATGTGCCACTTTCAGGTCTCCTCACACTGCTGGTGTATTCCATTTTTTGTCATAGGGTGCTGGCAGATTACAGGCCTCCCATAGCTTCTGCCAGGCCCCTAATCTGCCATGGGCCCCTATACCGCCTCCTCATGCTGCTGCCAGGTCCAGAGTCTCTCATGGGTCCCTGTACGGCCTCCCATTGCTGCTGTCTCCATCGCCACACTCTGCCATGTGCCACTTTCAGGTCTCCTCACACTGCTGGTGGGTTCCATTTTTTGTCATAGGGTGCTGGCAGATTACGGGCCTCCCATAGCTGCTGCCAGGCCCCTAATCTGCCATGGGCCCCCGTACCGACTCCTCATGCTGCTGCCAGGCCCGTAATCTGTCATGGGCCCCTGTTGTCGCTTGTTGGCATATTCCGCTCGTTCAGATGCTCCTTCTCCTGCTACTCCTCTTCACGGATTCCGTCAGCAGTCTTTCTTGGAATCCGTTTCCAAGAGACAACAGTTTGCGAGCACGCACCAGACGGTGCAGAAGCTGAACGTCCTCCTGTCCAAGTTGCTGCTGCCAGGCTCGTAATCTGTCATGCGCCCCTGTACCGCCTCCTCATGCTGCTGCCAGGTCCAGAGTGTGTCATGGGCCCCCGTACCGACTCCTCATGCTGCTGCCAGGCCCGTTATCTGTCATGGGCCCCTGTACCGCCTCCCCATGCTGCTGCCAGGTCCAGAGTGTGTCATGGGTCCCTGTACGGCCTCCCATTGCTGCTGCCAGGCCCGTAATCTGCCATGGGCCCCCGTACCGACTCCTCATGCTGCTGCCAGGCCCGTAATCTGCCATGGGCCCCTGTACCGCCTCCTCATGCTGCTGCCAGGTCCAGAGTGTGTCATGGGTCCCTGTACGGCCTCCCATTGCTGCTGTCTCTATCGCCACACTCTGCCATGTGCCACTTTCAGGTCTCCTCACACTGCTGGTGGTTTCCATTTTTGTCATAGGGTGCTGTATGGCCTCCCATTGCTGCTGCCTCCACCGCCACACTGTGGCTCCACACTCTGGTTTTGGCCCCGTGACTGCCCAAATGAGTGAAGTGTGCGGTGATTCTAAGATCGACGGCACTCATCTGCATGTCATACTGACTGACAGTATTATTTCTCTTCCCCAGCAGACTCCAAGGGCATTTAAATTAAAGGTACAGTGTTCAGCACTAATATTAAGTCTCTCTGAAGCCTAGAAACACCCTTTTTTAAGTTAAATTCACAGCGAATATATTCGACTCGAATCGAAATTTTTCCACGAATTCGCCGAATCAGTCGAATCGAATTTTTGAATACTTCGCTCATCTCTATACACTATATTGCCAAAAGAATTGGGACACCCCTCCAAATCATTGGATTCAGGTGTTCCAATCTCCTTTATGGCCACAGGTGAATAAAATCAAGCACCTAGGCATGCAGACTGCTTCTACAAACATTTGTGAAAGAATGGGTTGCTCTCAGGAGCTCAGTGAATTCAAGTGTGGTACCGTGTTAGGTTGCCACATGTGCAGTAAGTCCGTCCGTGAAATTTCCTTGCTACTAAATATTCCATGGTCAACTGTTAGTGGTATTATAACAAAGTGGAAGCAACTGGGGACAACAGCAACTCAGCCACAAAGTGGTAGGGCACATAAAATGACAGAGCGGGATCAGCGTGTCAAACTCCTGTGGTAGTGAGCCTTTGCAGATTGCCAACTTGGGGTTCCCCAGGGCACGGAGTCTAAGCCCCAGCCTGCTTCTTCACCAGAGCCCCTGATGGTGGAGATGGACTTGCAGCAAGCTAGAATCAGGTCGTGGTCCCCAGGTACACCCAGCTGAGGATGCGGAGGGCAGAGTACAATGGCAGGAGACAACAGGAAATCTGATAGACAAGCCAAGGTCAGGATGAGCGGAAAACAAGCACAGTTGGTGAACGAAGCCAGGGTTGGTACACGTGTACTCAGATACAGGATGCAGGAGTTGCAACAAACAGGAGCTCAGAGAACTAAGAAGTTGCTCTGGCAAATTGGGCTAGACTGAGCATGTCTTATATAGACAAGCAAACTAGGAGGCGGGCCCAAACTGATGGAAGAGAAGGAAATAAAACCCAAAGAGTAGCAGGCGAATCCCTTAGGTGAGCACAGACAAATGTGAAGGGAATCAGGAAAAGCACTGCAGCAAGGAGGTAAAAATGCACAAACAAGAAGCTGCAGGATAACTTGTGAAAGTACCCCCCCCCCTTTCCCCACTTGTTTAGGGCCAGGCTGAAGAGGAAACTTCAGATGAAAAAGTTCCACCAGATGGGATGCAGAAACATCAGTAGAATGAATCCAACACCTCTCCTCAGGACCATACCCCTTTCAGTCAATTAGATACAAAAGCTTCCCTCTGATGAATTTGGAATCCAAGATTTGCTTGACTTCATACTAATCTGTGGTACTCACTATTGGGGAAGGATGACAATGAGGACGGGAAAACCTGTTGATGATGTACGGTCTCAGAAGAGAAAGGTGGAAAACATTAGGGATTCTCAGATGCGAAGAGAGGCGAAGTTTAAAAGCAACAGGATTCACCTGGCGGAGGATGGTAAATGGACCAATGAAACGAGGAGCAAATTTCATAGAGGGTACTCATAGACGGATATTCTTGGTAGAGAGCCAAACCTTGCCACCAGGGAGAAATTTGGAGCTAACACAGTGATAACGATCTGTAGCTACTTTGCGGTTGGAAGCTGTGAGACGTAAATTCTTGGAAACCTCTGCCCAGATAGAATTGAATGATTGTTGTGTCTCTGCAGCCGCGGGCAACGTAGAATTGATGGGAATGGGAAATGGCACATAAGGATGCTGACCATACACAGTGAAAAAGGGAGACTCACCAGTGCTGGCACTGGCATGGTTATTAAGGGCAAACTCTGCCCAGGGTAGAAGGTCTACCCAATTATCCTGATGGGCCGAAATGAAGGCACGAATATACCGTTCAGCATTCCGGTTGACCCTTTCAGTTTGGAAATTAGACTGCGGATGAAAGGCTGAGGAGAAGTCCAACTTGATTCCAAAGGATGTGGCCAGAGCCCTCCAGAAGCGAGCTGTACATTGAACATCTCTATCAGAGACGATGTGTGTGGGCATACCATGAAGACGGAAGATTTCCTTAATGAAGTTGGAAGCCAACATGATGGCAGAACGTAGTCCTGGAAGTGGGGTTAGGTGACACATTTTAGAGAACCTGTCCACAACCACCCAGATAATGGTGGAACCTGCTGAAGGGGGTAATTCAGAAATAAAGTCCATGGAAATGCAATGCCAAGGTTCATCTGGAACAGGTAGAGGCAAGAAGACCTGCTGGGGAAGACGTGGAAGACTTAGACTGCACACAAATGGAGCAAGCCTGATCATATTCTTCAACATCCTTCCACAGTGAGGGCCACGAGTAATGACGCTGCAGGAAGGCACAGGTGCATTGCACACCAGGATGTCCAGAGAGTTTAGAGTCATGTGCCCATTTGAGTAGCTTGGAGCGAAGGGCGGGGACCACAAAGGTCTTTCCAGGTGGTATGCGTTTAGGTTGAAGATGAGTGGTGGCCAGAATACAATTGGCAGAAATGATAGGTTCCGGTTCAATATGACTCTCAGAGTCAGCAAAGTCAAATGATCTGGACAAGGCATCTGCGTGGGCATTTTTGGAACCGGGCCCGAAGGTAATGTTGAAGTTAAATCTGGCAAAGAAGAGAGCCCATCGCACTTGTATGGGATTCAAACGCCGGGTGGATTGGAGATACTGGAGGTTCTTATGATCAGTATAAATCAGGATACGATGTGGAGATCCCTCCAGCATATGCCGCCATTCTTGCAGTGCCAGCTTTATAGCCAGCAGTTCCTGATCCCCGATGGTGTAATTCCTTTCAGCATCCGAAAATTTTTAGAGAAGAAAGCACAAGGACGGAGCTTACCATCATGCATTTGGAGAAGGACGGCCCCCACTCCCAAAGATGAAGCATCTATCTCCAAGAAGAAAGGCTGGAAATTGTCCGGACGTATGAGAATAGATACAGAAAGGAAGGTGGATTTTAGCTTGTGGAATGCTTCGACTGCCTCAGGAGGCTAGGTTCTGGCATTGGAACCCTTCTGGGTCAAAGAAGTGATTGGGGCCACCAGCGCAGATTAGTCAGGAATGAACTGGCGATAGAAGCTGGTGAATCCCAAGAAGTGCTGCGTGGCTTTCAAACCGGAGGGCTGAGGCCAGTTGGAGATGGCTTGGAGTTTGGCAGGATCCATAAGCAGCCCTTTATCCGTGACTACGTAGCCTAGCAAAGGAATCTGAGGGTTGAGGGTTTTGTGCAGTGCAGTGTGCCGCATGTATGCAGCAATGGAGCAACAGCTCCAGGATGGATACCGCTGCGACAGATGTGAGCAGCTTGCCCTTCTGGAATCTCGTGTTAGAGGTCTGGAGGAAAAAGTTGCAACACTGGGCAGAGCTATCAACCTTGAAAGGGGTCTTCTTCTCTCTGAGCAGGTAGCTAATGGGACTGATGTGGAGGGCGGACGGGCTAATCAGGATTATCAGGTAGGAAGATGGGTTACTGTAATGAGAGGGAGTGGTAGGGGCTCACAGAAATGGAAGGCTGGCCCTGGGTTTCAGCACCCAAACAGATTTGCCAAGTTGGGTGAAGATGTGGGGGTAGCAAGCTCAGGGGTGGCAGCCCTGGATTTCACTGCTATCCCTAACAGCCGGGAGGGCAGACCATCTGGGAGGGGTGGTGAGGGTAGTGCAGGAAGGCCTAGACAGCTGGTGGTAGTAGGGGATTCTATGATCAGAAGGACTGATATAATTTGTCACCAGGATCACCTCAACCAAATGGTTTGCTGTCTCCCTGGTGCCAGGGTTTGGCATGTGGTGGACCGGGTTGATAAATTACTGGGAGGGGCTGGGCATGACCCAGCTGTCTTGGTTCATGTTGGAACCAATGACAGAATACATGGAAGGTGGAGGCTCCTTATGAATCAATTTAGAGAACTAGGCTGCAAGTTGAAGGGAAGCACCTCCAAGGTGATATTCTCTGAAATATTATTTGTGCCATGCGCAACTCAGGAAAGAGAGGGGGAGATTAGAGAACTCAATGCATGGCTGAAGACCGTAAGAGGGAAGGATTTGGGTTTCTAGAGCACTGTGCTGATTTTTCATTGGGGTGCAACCAATATGCTAGAGATGGTCTGCACCTAAATGGAAGGGGGAGAGGTTTATGGGAAGGCTGAAAGAGTATTTAAACTAGGATCGAGGGGGGAGGGAGAATTAGATTATAACAGGGTAGACAGATCAGACAGGGGTTAGTACTTATTGGTGGGTGGAATGGGGAAAGATGGGGGGAAGACTATGGCAGATGATAAGAAGGTTCCCATGTTACAAACAACCAGTGGAATTGGTACCATTTGTATGAAAATAAAAAATATGCAAAATACGTGTGAACAAGGTGTCAATCAATTAAAGTGTTTGTTCACCAATGCCAGAAGTCTGCCAAGCAAAATAGGTAAGTTGGAAGCTTTGTTGTCTGAAGAGAGCTATGATTTAATTGGTATTGCTGAATCTTGGCTTCATTCTTCGTATGACTGGGCCATTAATATTCCTGGTTATGTTCTCTTTCGAAGAGACAGAGTAAATAGGAAAGGTGGTGGTGTATGTCTCTATGTGAGAAGTGATCTCAGAGCGAGTGTGAAAGAGGACCTAGTTGATGGAGAGTGTGATGAGGCTAAAGTATTATGGGTGGAACTGCACATGGGGGTTCGTACTACAAAGGTAATCATTGGAGTTTGTTATAAGCCTCCTAGTGTTAATGAGGAGGTGGAAACTCCGCTCCTTGCACAGATCAAAAGGGCTGGGACAGTGATAATAATGGTGGATTTTAACTACCCGGAAATTGACTGGAGTAATAGTACTGCAGGAACAGTTAAAGGGCAAACATTTTTAAATCTACTACAGGACAATTTTATGACACAGTTCATAGAGGCCCTTACTAGGAATGATGCTCTGCTGGACCTGGTAATCTCAAACCATGCAGAGCTTATTACAAATGTCCATATAAAAGAATATCTGGGTAGCAGTGACCATAACATGATTTCATTTATTGTTAGCTGTAAACAGCAAGCACATACGGGAAAAATAAAAATGCTTAATTTCAAGAGAGGTAATTTTCCAAGGCTGAGAGCTGCTCTCCAAGACTTAGACTGGGAGGGAATATTGGCATTGATGAACACAACACAGAAATGGGAGTTCTTGAAAAAGACTGTATGTGAACACACTGCAAAATATATTCCCATGGGCAACAAGTTTAAAAGGCTAAAAATCAAACCTACAGTCAGGTCCATAAATATTGGGACATCGACACAATTCTAACATTTTTGGCTCTATACACCACCACAATGGATTTGAAATGAAACGAACAAGATGTGCTTTAACTGAAGACTGTCAGCTTTAATTTGAGGGTATTTACATCCAAATCAGGTGAACGGTGTAGGAATTACAACAATTTGCATATGTGCCTCCCACTTGTTAAAGGACCAAAAGTAATGGGACAATTGGCTTCTCAGCTGTTCCATGGCCAGGTGTGTGTTATTCCCTCATTATCCCAATTACAATGAGCAGATTAAAGGTCCAGAGTTAATTTCAAGTGTGCAATTTGCAGTTGGAATCTGTTGCTGTCAACTCTCAAGATGAGATCCAAAGAGCTGTCGCTATCAGTGAAGCAAGCCATCATTAGGCTGAAAAAACAAAACAAACCCATCAGAGAGATAGCAGAAACATTAGGCGTGGCCAAAACAACTGTTTGGAACATTCTTAAAAAGAAGGAACGCACTGGTGAGCTCAGCAACACCAAAAGTCCCGGAAGACCACGGAAAAAAACTGTGGTGGATGACCGAAGAATTCTTTCCCTGGTGAAGAAAACACCCTTCACAACAGTTGGCCAGATCAAGAACACTCTCCAGGAGGTAGGTATATGCGTGTCAAAGTCAACAATCAAGAGAAGACTTCACCAGAGTGAATACAGAGGGTTCACCACAAGATGGAAACCATTGGTGAGCCTCAAAAACAGGAAGGCCAGATTAGAGTTTGCCAAACGACATCTAAAAAAGCCTTCACAGTTCTGGAACAACATCCTATGGACAGATGAGACCAACATCAACTTGTACCAGAGTGATGGGAAGAGAAGAGTATGGAGAAGGAAAGGAACTGCTCATGATCCTAAGCATACCACCTCATCAGTGAAGCATGGTGGTGGTGGTGTCATGGCGTGGGCATGTATGGCTGCCAATGGAACTGCTTCTCTTGTATTTATTGATGTTGTGACTGCTGACAAAAGCAGCAGGATGTATTCTGAAGTGTTTCGGGCAATATTATCTGCTCATATTCAGCCAAATGCTTCACAACTCATTGGACGCCGCTTCACAGTGCAGATGGACAATGACCCAAAGCAAACTGCAAAAGCAACCAAAGAGTTTTGAAGGGAAAGAAGTGGAATGTTATGCAATGGCCAATTCAATCACCTGACCTGAATCCGATTGAGCATGCATTTCACTTGCTGAAGACAAAACTGAAGGGAAAATGCCCCAAGAACAAGCAGGAACTGAAGACAGTTGCAGTAGAGGCCTGGCAGAGCATCACCAGGGATGAAACCCAGCGCCTGGTGATGTCTATGCATTCCAGACTTCAGGCTGTAATTGACTGCAAAGGATTTGCAACCAAGTATTAAAAAGTGAAAGTTTGATTTATGATTATTATTCTGTCCCATTACATTTGGTCCCTTAACAAGTGGGAGGCACATATGCAAACTGTTGTAATTCCTACACCGTTCACCTGATTTGGATGTAAATACCCTCAAATTAAAGCTGACAGTCTGCAGTTAAAGCACATCTTGTTCGTTTCATTTCAAATCCACTGTGGTGGTGTATAGAGCCAAAAATGTTAGAATTGTGTCGATGTCCCAATATTTATGGACCTGACTGTATGTGGCTTACGGCCAAAGTTAAAAAGGCTATAGATAATAAGAAAAGAGTTTTTATTCAATATAAAAATGAAGGAACACTATCATCGTTTAAACATTACAAAGAATATAACAGAACACGCAAAAAGGAAATAAAGGCTGCAAAAATTTAAAACGTCAGATTGCAAAAGATCAGGACCAACCCCCAAAAATTCTTCAAATATATTAATAGTAAAAAGGTTCGGTCCGAGCATGTAGGCCCTTTACAAAAAAATCTAGAGTGGGTGACTGGAGACAAAGAGAAGGCAAATTTATTTAATACCTTCTTCAGCTCTGTATATACAAAGGAGCATGGGGGAGCTCTTGTCCATAATGGGCAAGGTATTTACACAGCTCCAGATGATCCACATTGGCTCACAACTGATATGATACAAAAATATTTAGGCAGAATAAAGGTGAATAAAGCACCTGGACCGGATGGCATACACCCACGTGTCCTTAAAGAATTGAGCTCTGCCATTTCAAAGCCATTGTTTCCAATTTTTAGGGACTCTTTAATGACTGGCATAGTACCACTGGATTGGCGTAAGGCCAATGTGGTGCCAATATTTAAAAAGGTGTAAAAATCTTTACCAAGTAATTACAGACCTATTAGTTTAACTTCTATAGCTGGGAAGATACTGGAGAGTTTAATAAAAGACCACATAGATGAGTTCTTGCTGGAAAAAAATATTTTAAGCAACAGACAGCATGGATTCATGAAAGACAGAAGTTGTCAAACAAATCTGTTTTCTTTTTATGAGGGGGTGAGCAAAACCTTGGACAGAGGGGTGGCGGTGGACGTGGTATACTTGGATTTTGCAAAAGCGTTTGACACAGTTGCCCACACATGGCTAATTTGTAAGGTAAAGTCTATGGGCTTGGAAAAATCCATATGTAAATGGGTAGAAAACTGGCTAAAAGATCGTATTCAGAGAGTAGTGGTTAATGATTCATACTCTGAATGGTCTGGAGTCATCAGTGGTGTACCCCAAGGTTCAGTGTTGGGACCCTTACTCTTTAACATATTTATAAAAGATATAGGGTCTGTGATTAAAAATCCCATTTCAGTCTTTGCAGATGACACCAAGCTGTGCAGTGGAATAACGTCCTTACAGGATGTCTTCAGCTTACAAACCGACCTCAATGCACTGTTTAATTGGGCAACTATGTGGCAAAAGAGATTTAATGTTGATAAATGTAAGGTTATGCACTTGGGGGTACAACTGGGGGAATCAATGGTGGAGAAGGATCTGGGGGTTCTGGTAGATCACAAGCTTAATAAATGGCATACAATGCCAAGCTGCAGCTTCTAAAGCGAGCAAAATCCTCTCTTGTATTAAAAGAGGTATAGACTCCAGAGAGAGAGATATCATATTACCCCTGTACAAATCATTAGTAAGACCTCATCTGGAATATGCAGTTCAGTTTTGGCCACCAATTCACAAAAAGAACATTGGGGAACTTGAGAAAGTACAGAGAAGGGCAACTAAACTGATAAGAGGCAAGGAAGAGCTCAGCTATGAGGAAAGATTAGAGGAACTAAATTTATTCTCTCTTGAGAAGAGAAGATTAAGGGGGATATGATCAACGTGTATAATACATCAGTGGTTCATATACTGAACTCGGTGTAGAGTTATTCACCCTGAGGTCAAGCACAGAGGACAAGGGGGCACTCTTTACGTCTGGAGGAAAAGAAATTTAATCTCCAAATTGGATCATGCTTTGCTGGGGTTTTTTTGCCTTCCTCTGGATCAACAGTGGGTAAAGGGTTATAACTTTTTTTTTTTCTATGGTTGAACTGGATGGATGTTTGTCTTTTTTCAGCCAGACTAACTATGTAACACAAACATATAGGAGATCTGAAAGACAGCTGGGGCATTACACAAGTCAAAAGGGCATTAAAAGATATTCATAATGCCCGTCTCTGGTATTGAAAGCTGTTTTCCACTCATCACCCTCGCGGATCCTAACCAGATTGTATGATCCACGGAGGTCTAGCTTTGTGAAAATTCGAGCATACCGGAGTCTGTCAAAGAGTTCAGAAATCAAAGGTAAAGGGTACCAATTCTTAACATTGATAGCATTAATTGAGCATATATTCAAAGCAGGGCCATAGCGTACCATCCTTTTTTTTCCACAAAGAAGAAGCCAGCCCCAGCAGGAGAACTGGACTTACGGATAAATCCTTTCTGCAGATTTTCTTGGACATACTCAGACATGGCTTGAGTCTCAGGAATGGAGAGAGGGTAGACTTTACCTCGAGGTGGAGAAGTCCCAGGTTGGAGGCCAATAGTACAATCATAGAGACAGTGAGGAGGCAGTCAGCAGCTTTCTTACAAAGGATGTCTTGGAAGGCCTGATAATGTGAAGGGAGCATCATAGAGGTGGTGACCTCAGTCATGGGTACACAGAGAGGTGGAAGCACTTTAGGGAGACAAGTCCGATGGCATTGTGACCCCCATGTCAATACTTGGCCAGAGTTCCAGTCAAGATAGGGTGAGTGTTTCTGCAACCATGGAAGTCCAAGAATGATGGGACTTGAGGACTTTGGGAGGATCAGGAAGGAGATTTCCTTACGATGAAGAACACCTACATGTATAGTTATGGAGTTAGTTCGGAAGCGTAGAGGTCCTAAGGCCAAGGTAAAGCCATCAACTGCAGATACTGATAGGGGCGTCCCTCAGAGTGACCTAGACCTGAGAGTTTCCCGGACAAACCAAACAAGACTTAATTATATGATCTTCAGCCCCACAGTAAAGGCATAGACCAAGTCTTAGGCGACATGAATGCTCTTGTGGAGTGAGGCGTGCTTGGCCTAACTGCATAGGGTCTTCGGATGCCAGTAGAGTTGCGGAGGTAGATTTCTGGAAAACAGGAGCTAACGAACCCACTGGGGGGGGCAACGTGGACCAGCCCTTTCCAGAAATCACTCCTGGAAGCGGACATTGATTTGGATGCTAAGAGCAATCAAGTCATCCAGTGTGGTGGGTATGGTTCTTCCAGCTAGTTCATCCTTAATACGGTCCTGCCAAAAGGTTGCAAAAAGGGTCTCATTATTCCATGCCAGTTCCAAAGCTAAGGTGCGAAACTGAACTGAATATTGACCAACAGTCATGCTACCTTGACGCAGCTGAAGAACAGCTCCTGCAGCAGATGAAGTCCTGCCGGGCACATCAAAGGTTTTACGGAAAGCCTGCTGGAAGGCTGGAAATAGTAGGATCTTGACGCTCCCACAGTGGTGAGGCCCAAGCCAGTGCTTCACCAGAAAGGAGGGAAATCATGTATGCCACCTTGGAATGGTCAGTAGGAAAATGGTCGGCTGCTAGTTCAAAGCGAATTGAGCACTGATGAAGCCCTGTCAAACTTTGGGATCACCAGAGAAATGAGGCGGTGGAGGCAGCTGGAGTTTCGAAAGACTGTGTTCCACTGGAGGAACAGTGAGGGTTGGAGGAGCAGGAACTGGAACAGGAGCCAAAACAGAGGGTGAGAAAATGGGCACAACCTGCAGCTGATCCAACATGGAGGAGAGTTCCTGCAGACATTGAAATAATCGTTCTTGATAGGCCTGCTGGACATCGACTCTCTGCATCAAACACTGAAGTTGTTCCAGGAGAGGCTGCGGTGTCTCTGAGGAGCTAATGGCCTGAGAAAACTGTCAAGCACCTGTGGTAGTGAGCCCTTGTAGATTGCCAACTTGGGGTTCCTCAGGGTGTGGAGTCTAAGCCCCAGCCTGCTTCTTCACCAGAGCCCCTGATGGTGGGGATGGACTTGCAGCAAGCTAGAACCAGGTCGCGGCCCCCAGGTACACCCAGTTGAGGATGAGGAGACCGCTCACGTGAGCAGAGTACAATGGCAGGAGACAACAGGAAATCCAATAGACAAACTGAGGTCAAGACTGGCGGAAAACAAGCACAGTCGGAGAACGAAGTCATGGTCGGTACACGTGTAGTCAGATACAGGATACAGGAGTTGTAACAAACAGGAGCTCAGAGAACTAAGAAATTGCTCAGGCTAGATTGAGCATGTCTTATATAGACAAGCAAACTAGGAGGCAGGCCAGGAAGTGATGAAAGAGAAGGAAATAAAACCCAGACAATAGCAGGAGACGTCCATAGGTGAGTACAGACAAACCACACATGTGAAGGGAATAAGGAAAAGCACTGTAGCAAGGAGGTAAAAATGCACAAACAAGAAACTGCAGGCTAACTTGTGACACAGCACATGCTGAAGCAAACAGAAGTCGCCAACTGTCTGCAGAGTCGATAGCTAAAGACCTCCAAACTTTGTGTGGCCTTCAGATTAGCACAGCAACAGTGTGTAGAGAGATTCATGAAATGAGTTTCTATGGCTGAGCAGCTGTATCTTTTTTTTTTTTATTTAAATATTTATTAATTTTTCATGTTATTACAAAAATTCCATAAGAAGAGACACAATACATATAAATAATCAATACATTTCTACTTTGCCCCTTCTATTTACCTCTTTTCTTTCCCTTCCCTCCCAACCCACCTTTACCCCCCTTCCCCCCTCCCTCCCCTCTGCAAGATCTCCAATCTCTCAAAGCCCAATAACTTTAAATAACTTCCTAGTTTAAAGTTTTCTATATTTCTCTTTCAATCCTGATTTTTCCCATTTTTCCCATCGCGAATAGTATAATTCCAACCTGTCTTCCTGAATATAATAAGCTTTTTCCATTCTACTAATCTGTTTTACCCTATTGGTCCAATCCTCCTCCGTCGGCACCTCTGTCTTCCACCAAAACTTGGGAATCAACCCTTTTGCAGCACTTAAGTAGTACCATACGCCTGATTCTTTATATTTATTTACTGTTGTCTCAACATTATGTAGGAGACACATGGTTGGGTCTAACCCTATGTCCTTTCCAGTTATTATTTCTATTAATTTAACTATTGTCTTCCAGAAAACCTGAATTTTTGGACATTGCCACCATATATGAAACACCGTGCCCTCCTCCCCACATCCTCTCCAACACATTTTTGAATTCTCCCCCCTCATCCTGTGCTCAGTGCTCGGTGTAATATGCCATCGTGTCAGACATTTATAGTTAATCTCAACGTCTCTCATACTAACACTCTCGTGAACCAATCTAAATATCTTATTCTGTTGATCTTCATCTATCACCACCTCCATATCTCTTTCCCAATTTGTTATAAAAATTAACTTTGTGTCTATGTCTAATTCTGTGAGTATTCTATAAATTTTTGTAACACCGTGTTTCCCATCTCTACGTGTTTCTAATAGCCTTTCAAACATATTCCACTCCTTTTTTAATCTCAAGGGCTTTGGGAGATTTCCAATGAAACATTTTAATTGATGATATTTCCACTCATCTATTTTAGTAAACATATCTCCTCCCCTCTCTTTTAATTCATTAAATGTTCTCAATTCCCCCTCTACCAATACGTCTCTCAATTGGATATCTTCCTTTTTAAACCATCTCCCTGATATCTCCTCTTTTCCTGGAGGGAAAAACTCTGTGTTTGCAAGAGGCATTAAGATAGAGTTGAATTCCCATTTCATGTGTTTGTGTAAATTATCCCATGTCCTTAAAACGTTTAAAGTGAAAGTGCTTGTGCTTTCTTTAATTCTTCTATAATGTGCTGGAACCCATATCATCTTACTCAAACTAATTCCACTCAGTTCATTGTCTATTTTTACCCAGCTTTTCCCCTTATGGTTAAAAGTCCAATCATAAATTCTTGCTAAAATTACTGCTTTGTAATATCTCTTGACATCAGGTAGTCCCATCCCCCCTTTCTCTTTAGTCCTACTTAGTGTTTCATATGATATTCTTGGTTTTTTATTCCTCCATATATATCTTGTTATCATTCTTCTCATTATCTTAAAAAACGCCTCTGGGAGTTTGATTGGGATCATTTGAAATCTATAGAGTATTTTAGGTATAATTACCATTTTAACTAGATTCATACGTCCTAATCATGATGGATTTCCTCCTTCTAATCTTTTTAGTTCGTCCTTAGTCTCATTTATCAGGGAAATATAGTTTAATCTATACAGTTGTTTATATGAGGTAGCAAGTTTTATTCCTAGGTATTTTATATCTTTTTCTCTCCATATAAAGGGGAATTCTTTTTGTAGCTTTTCTTTTTCGCTCTTTGGTATATTGATGTTCAGAATCTCTGTTTTTGTTGGGTTAATTTTTAGATTTGATAGTTCCCCATATTCCTTCAGGGTCTTCATTATGCTTGGTAGTGTTATTCGGGGGTTGCCTACATAAAACAATAGGTCGTCCGCAAAGGCCGCTACTTTATGTTCTATATTTTCTATCTGGATTCCCTTTACCGCTCCACTATTCCTTATTATTGATAACAGGGGTTCCAATGTCAAAACGTACAGCAAGGGGGACAATGGACAGCCTTGCCTTGTTCCATTGGACATCCCAATGGATTCCGACCTCTCCCCATTTACCGTGATGATTGCGGTGGGCTCCCTATATAATTTACCTATCCACTCACGCATTCTCTCTCCAATCCCCAACACTTCCAAGTTGTCCATCATAAAGCCCCAGTCCACTCTATCAAACGCCTTTTCGGCATCAATTGACAAGAGCACCACCGGGGCTTTCCCTTTTCTACTTTTCTGGATAAGCATCAAAGTTCTCAACCCATTGTCTCTTCCCTCTCTCCCCGGGACAAAGCCCACCTGATCTCCATGGATCCATTCGGGCATTAGATCTTTCAGCCTGTTTGCTAAGACCTTTGCGTACAACTTGGTATCAGTGTTTAATAATGAAATTGGTCTATAGCTAGAGCACTGAGAAGGATCTTTTCCCTCCTTATGAATGAGGACGACATGGGCCTGAAGGGATTCCCTCCTCCCCTCCATCCCACCTCCCAAGTCATTCATATACTTCTTTAACTTTGGTAACAATACTTCACAAAATTTTTTATAGTACTTAACTGTATAACCATCCGGGCCTGGGCTTTTCCCTCCCCCTATACTTCTTAATGCTGCTTCTATTTCTTCCTGGGAAATTTCCGCATCCAAGGAGTTCAATTGTGTTTCACTGAGCTTTGGCAATCCCGCATTTTTTAAATATATCATCCTTTTTTCGTTAATACCTTCTCTAATTTCTTTTGGTGAGCCTTGGTGACTGATGTTATACAACTTTCTATAATATTCCGTGAATACTTTAATGATTTCTTTAGTTGAGTGGACCAACTCCCCCTTAGGGCTTTTTATCTTTTCTATATAATTCCTGTTTTTCTTTTTATTCAGGGCTCTCATTAAGTATTTTCCTGGTCTATCTCCCCATCTATATCTTTCACTTAATACTTTGTTATATACTCTTCTCCTCTCCTCTTCCATCAATCTCTCTAATTCATTTTTTTTATCCATTAACTGCTGTCTTGTTTCTATTGTTATTTTCTTCTTATGTATCTGCTCCAAATCCAGGATTTCCTTTAAGAGTCCACTAACCCTCTCTCTTCTTTCTTTTTTCTTCCTTGCTCCCATCGCAATCAAGATTCCTCTTATATATACCTTATGACTTTCCCATACTGTAGCTGTCGTTACTTCCTCTGTCTCATTCTCCTTTAAATATACCTTAATCTCTTCCCTGATCTTCTGCACAATATCTTCATCCAAGAGAAGAGCCTCATTTAACCTCCATCCTAAGCCTCCCGTCCACCTTTTTCCCCACCCTATTTTCATTATGACAGGGGCATGATCCGAGAAAGTTCTTGTCTCTATTTCTATTTTAACCAGCATTTCAATGAGTTGATGATCTATTAGAATGTAATCCAATCTCGAGTATATCTCATGTGCATTAGAGAAGAAGGTATAGTCTCTGTCTTTCATATGCATCATTCTCCAGGTGTCCACCAGTTGGTACTCGTGGATCGCCTTCTTCAAGGCTCTCAGAGACCTACCCCCCTCTCTCTGCACAAGGGAGGTTGTATCCTTTTGTGGGTCCATACAAAGATTTAAATCTCCTGCTATTATCAAACGCCCTTTTTTAAAATCTATCAATTTTTTCAGCAAACCCTTCAAAAAGTTTCTTGTTGGGGCAATATACATTGGCTAGTGTACACTCAATTCCCTGTAGTTTACCTTTCAAGAACAGGAATCTCCCCTCTGGGTCAGTCTTTCTATCTTCCAACTCAAATCTCATATTCTTTGCCAATCCTATTGCCACCCCCTTTTGAGCAGCTGTATCTAAGCCTTACATCACCAAGTGCAATGCAAAGTGTTGGATGCAGTGATGTAAAGCACGCCGCCACTGGACTACAGTAGCGGAGACATATTCTCTGGAGTGATGAATCACACTTCTCTGGCAATCCGATGGATGTCTCTGGGTTTGGCGGTTGCCAGGAGAACGGTACTTGGCTGACTGCATTGTGCCAAGTGTACAGTTTGGTGGAGTGGGGATTATGGTGTGGGATTGTTTTTCAGGGGTTCCGCTTGGCCCCTTAGTTCCAGTGAAGGGAACTCTTATGACATCAGCATACCAAGACATTTTGAACAATTTCATGCTCCCAACTTTGTGGGAACAGTTTGGGGGTGGCCCCTTCCTGTTCTAACATGACTGTGCACCAGTGCACAAAGCAAGGTCCATAAAGACATGGATGAGCCAGTTTGGGGTGGAGAAACGTGACTGGCCTGACCTTAACCTGATAGAACACCTTTGGGATGAATTAGAGTAGAGACTACAAGCCAGGCCTTCTGGTCCGACATTAGTGCCTGAACTCACAAATGCGCTTCTGGAAGAATGGTCAAAAAATCCCATAGACACACTCCTAAACCTTGTGGACAGCCTTCCCAGAAGAGTTGAAGCTGTTATAGCTGCAAAGAGTGGGCCAACTCAATATTGAACATTACGGATTACAACTGGGATGCCATTAAAGTTCATGTGTATGTAAAGGCAGGAGTCCCAATACTTTTGGAAATATAGTGTATATTTAATAGTGCATTTCTATGTAAACAATATATGAATATATATATAACTGTATAGGCAAAAACCTATAAGACATTTAACACTTAGAATGGGGTGGTTTGGAGTTCATTTTGCCAAACAAAGTTGTAAACAGGTTATTGTCCTTGGGGTGGAAAAGTCTTATCAAGACAAGCAGAGTTTGATTTAAAGTGGTAGTAAACCCTTACATATACTGTACCCAGTGAAGTGATTGGCCTCAGATGATAGACAGAGGTTAAACAAAGCCTCCTACATAAGTTGTACCTGTTTATCTGCCAGTAATCTCTAAAAGCTTGTCTGAGAGTTCAGAATACAGGGGGTGAGGAGCTGAAATTACACACTGCAGTGCTCAGTGAGGAGAACTCTGAGAGCTAATTAGAGGGAAAAGATACCCCCCCCCCCTTCACACAGGAACAGATCTACGGCTGTCAATCTTCTGGAGGTCCCTCCCCTGTAACTTTTTTCCTCTTGGTGTCAGGAAAGCTTGTCAGAGGTGACTCATGCTCATAGCAGAGGAACAAAGCAGCAGACAGAAATGACACTTAGTGTTCTTAATTGAGAGAAGTACAAATGTAGAGGTATATACCTTGTTCATAATGTATGTCTGAGGTTTACAATCACTTTAATGATGAATACATTGGGCATCATGCTCTTTGTGGATAAGGATTTTAGTTGGGTGGAAGAATAGACAATGACTTTTACTAATAATTTTTAACTAATTGATTAATAATTCTGAGAATTAATAGGTTTGCCAGATTGTATGGCAGGTATCAGATTTATGGTTAGTTGCAGTGATGTAGGTCTTAGCAACCAATCACATTGTACATAATTTGCTTGCATTGCAAAAAATTGTATAAATTGAGCCTGCGTGTCCCTATGTCTTTGAGCATGCTCTTGCCTGTTTCCAGCTGTTACTAATAATCCTACACCATTGAAGGTCCTGCCTGGTCCAATACGTCATTATTTCTATATTGCTCTGATACATTAGATTGGACTTACTCTGCAAGTGATGGAATAGAATAGGTAGGCGCTACATTTAGTTAAAATAAATGAACCAAGTAAAAGTGCAGAATGTGAGGGATTAATATTGCCGAAAATCTCTATATAAAGTGCCTCAGATTTGGTGCATACCTCCCAGTTCCTGGACCAAACCTGATATTTCTAAACAATTACAGACCAATTATGCTGATAAATAATATATATAGGTGAATAGTGAAAAAGTCCATAAATGAAGTGGCAATCTTTGCAACTTCTTATATCTGTCCCAAATCAAAACAGAAACAAGATAGTGACTGTAATCTTCACCACATGCTCCCAAGCGTATAGTGTGGATTGCTCACTCACCAGATCCTTTGACCCCAGTTACGGTGGTCAAATACGCATTTGGTTTTATAGGGGACCACCCTCTCTTGGTGTATTCTCCATTGCTCCCCTTTGGAAATTTGTTAGTGATAGCCAATTGTAAAGGATCACAATAGGCCTCCAATATGAAGCTTTATAGATGCTTTATAGATATTCCTCCCACGGGAATGCAGCTGATCATTAAATTAATCAAACAAGTAAATAGCTCTCTAATTGTGGTATTTTATTTGAGAAAAATGGTTACATAGAAATACTATACTGCACTCACATTTACAGGTGCTTATAGACTGGCACCAGTGTTTCCAGCATGGTAAATTCTAAAAATGGCCGCCATGCACTCCAAGCCTCGTTTTCACTCGGCTTGAATGTTCCCGGAACCGGAAGTGACGTTATGACACTCCAACGTACGTTTTGCCCAGCGGTGTCTTCAGGAAGTGAAGTGAATTGGATTTTTCACAGAACCAAAAATCAGGCAAATTTTGCTAAGTATTTTTCAGTTTTAATCCCGGTTATTTTACTGTTGTAGTATTTTTTTTTTTTTAAATATGTTCTTGCATAATTTTTTCTTTCTTTAAAATATTATTTAAAAATTGTAAGATGAACCTCTGAAAACTCTATTTAGCAATTAAAGAACTTTTTCTCTTCTTGAAGAAAGCTACAGTATTATAAACTCTGTTGCATTCTTGTCTGGGCATGGCAGCAGTGTTGCCAACCTCCAGCATTTTTTTACTGACAAAACATGGAAAATTTACTGAGGGAGCACATTGTTTTACTGACAACCTGAAAAAACTACATCAAAAACTAAGACAATCAATATTTAACTACTTGCCCTCCTGAGGATTTACCCCCCTTAATGAACAGGCCTCTTTTTGCTACTCGGCGCTGCACTAATTTAACTGATAATTGCGCGGTCATGCAATGCTGCACCCAAACAAAATTTGCGTCCTTTTTTCCACACAAATAGAGCTTTCTTTTGGTGGTATTTGATCACCTGTGCGCTTTTTATTTTTCACGTTATAAACAAAAAAAGACCAAAAATTTTTAAGAAAAACTATATTTTTTACTTTCAGCTATAAAAAATATATAGTAAACTCAAAGTTAGTTATAAATTTAGGCCAAAATGTATTCTGCTACATGTTTTTGGTAAAATAATCCCAATAAGTGTATATTGATTGCTTTGTGTGAAAGTTATAACGTCTACAAACTATGGTATAGATACTGCAATTTACGCCATTTTTTGCTATACAGCGCTGCGCTAGTTTTGCGCAGTCATGCAATACGGTACATAAATGAAATTTACATCCTTTTTTCCCACAAATTGAGCTTTCTTTCGGTGGTATTTGATTGCCTGTGCATTTTTTATTTTTTGCGCTAGAAAATATAAAGACTGACAATTTTGAGGAAAAAAAACAATATTTTGGACTTTTTGCTATTAAACATGTCCAGTAAAAAAAATTTAAAAATCAAATTTAGTCATAAATTTCTGCAGCTGTGCTCTCTGTCAGTGACCGGCTGTGACCCGGCGACTGACATCCGCGGCCGTGATCGGTGGGACAGGTAGGGCAGTGGCGCGCCTCGCGCGCGTCCCCTACCTGTTTTGAAAACAAACCTTTTAAAACGTGGTTTTGCCCAGCCGTGCCGCCCTGCCGCCGTATTTCTACAGTGGCTGGGCGGCATGTGGTTAAACACTATAAACACAATATGGAAACACTGACAATACCCATAACAATTAATTTGCCTGGTTTACACTTACAAAAGTCAACACAGCATGGCAAATTATCAGCCCCTGATAATCTTGATTTTTTCTAACTGTCTGTAAATTTACAGACAGTTGGCAAACCTGCATGACAGTAAATGATACCATGTTTTTGCAAAGTATTAACTGTCTAGTTAGAGTGATGAACACTCTCAGTCTGCTTGTGCTTAGATTGTTGTTCAAGAGCAAATAAATCTTTGCACAGAGTGAGATAGTGAGATCTAAGAGCGTAAAATAAAATGTAAAGTCACCATTCACTTTAGTTTTAGATTTGATTTTGATATAGAAATAAGGCCCAGGTGTCTTCTGTGATCATCCTGAGTCTATGGTGGAAAAAAAAATTGTGAATTACTACGTTATAGCAACTCACTGCATCCAATCATATGCTACCCTTCTCTGGAAATAGAAATTTTGAATTTGAAAATATATTACTGATTGATTGCATGGTTTCAATGCATCAAATGACCTCTATATTAATGTGATGACTCTTTACTCAATGGTTATGATTTATTCTATACTTGGTATTTTTATTTGAATGATACGCTTATTATTTTAATATATGCTTTGGCAGCACTTAGAGGGTTGTGCTACAGATAGATAATCACACTCAGAACCGAGTTACTGTGACCAGAACTGAACCAAGTAAAGTAAGATGACTTCAGCTCTGCTCTCCACCCGCAAGAGAGGTCACTCACAAGTGTTTTGTCCCCTAGTGGGCTTAATCATTGAGGCAGTATGTCGGAGAACCCATCTGTGGTTAAATAGCATTATGAGCCATACAGAAATGTTATCCAGAGACAAACTATTTTTAGTTTACCTTTTTGCATTCTGGTGGAATTTGCAGCCTATTAAAAAAATGGACTGTCAAATCACACTACAGGGGAACGCACAGGAATTGCATAGGAGCGTGGATCACATTCCTGTTTAATTCTGGTGTGAACTGACCCTTAAAATTCACTGGCTTCTTACCAGTACAGATCTTAAAAAGTTTACACGGATGTTTTTATTTACATCTGATTAATTATGAGAATCTTTATAAACATTGTGAAGTGTTTTTACAAATATTGAAGTTATTAAAATTTGTCAAAATGAGCAAATTACAGATTGCAATAAATTCCTGATCTGTCACAATATTCAGCAACTGTTTATTTGGATTTTGCAAAACGTTTGACACAGTTCCCCACACACGACTAATGTGTAAAGTAAAGTCTACAGGCTTGGAAAAATCAGTTTGTAAATGGCTTAAAGACCGTATTCGGAGAGTAGTGGTTAATGATTCATACTCTGAATGGTCTAGGGTTGTTAGTGGTGTACCCCAAGGTTCAGTGTTGGGACCCTTACTTTTTAATATATTTATAAATGATTTAGGGTCTGGGATTACAAATCCCATTTCAGTCTTTGCAGATGACACCAAACTATGCAGCGGAATAACATCCTTGCAAGATGTCCTCAATATACAAGCTGACCTCAATGCACTGTTTAATTGTGCAACTATGTAGAAATGAGGTTTAATGTTGATCAATGTAGTTATGCATTTGGGGGCTAAACTAGGGGGTACAACTGGGGGAATCAATGGTGGAGAAGGATCTGGCAGTTCTAGTAGATCATAAGCTTAATAATGGCATGCAATGCCAAGCTGCGGTTTCCAAAGTGAGCAAAATCCTCTCTTGTATTAAAAGAGGTATAGTCTCCAGAGAGAGAGATATCATATTACCCCTGTACAAATCATTAGTAAGACCTCATCTGGAATATGCAGATCGGTGTTGGGCACCAATTCACAAAAGGTATATCGGGGAACTGGAGAATGTGGAGGGAAGGGCAACCAAACTGATACAAGGCATGGAGGAGATCAGCTATGAGGAAAGATTAGAGGAACTGAATTTATTCTCTCTTGGGAAGAGGTGATTAAGGGGGGATATGATCAACATGTTTAAATACATAGGTGGTCTATATAGGGAACGTGGTGTAGAGTTATTCACTTTAAGGTGATCACAGAGGACAAGGGGACACTCTTTACATCTGGAGGAAGAGAGATTTAATCTCCAAAAAGGGTTTATCACAGAAAGAGCAGTGAAAATGTGGAATAGACTCCCTCAAGGGCCGGTTCTCGTCAGCTCAGTAGATTGCTTTAAAAAAGGCCTGGATTCTTTCCTAGATGAATATAATATAGAATGTAAAAAAATGAGACAACGATAAATAATTTCAGAACTTTTTACACGTTTAATGTAACTTATAAACTGTACAACTCAGTTGAACAACAAACTGAAAATAAGTGTGCTCACCCTTAAACTAATTCTTTGTTGAAGCACCTTTTGATTTGATTCCAGCACTCAGTCGTTTTGGGTATGAGTGTGTCAGCATGGCACATCTTGACTTAGCAATATTTGCCCACTCTTCCTTGCAAAAATACTCCAAATCTGACAGATTGCGAGGGCATCTACTGTGCACAGCCCTCCTCAGATCACCCCACAGATTTTCTATAGGATTCAGGTCTGGGCTCTAGCTGGGCCATTCCAAAACTTTAATCATCTTCTGGTGAAGCCATTCCTTTGTTGATTTAGATGTATGCTTTGGGTCGTTGTCATGCTGAAATATGAAGTTCTTCTGCATGTTCAGAGTTCTAGCAGAAACCTGGAGGATTTGTGCCAATATAGACTGGTATTTGAAACTGTTCATAATTCCCTCTATCTTGACTAAGGCCCCAGTTCCAGCTGACGAAAAACAGCGCCAAAGCATGATGCTGCCACCACCATGCTTCACTGTGGGTGTGATGTTCTTTTGGTGTTCTGCAGTGTTGTTTTTGTGCCAAACATATCTTTTGGAATTATGGACAAAAAGTTCAACCTTGATTTCATCAGGCCATAACACATTTTCCCACATGCTTTTTGGAGACTTCAGATGTGTTTTTGCAAAATTTACCCGAGCTTGGATGTTTTTCTTCACAAGAAAAGGCTTCCATCTTGCCACTACCCCATAGCCCTGACATATGAAGAATACGGGAGATTGTTGTCACATGTACCACACAGCTAGTACTTTCCAGATATTCCTGCAGCTCCTTTAATGTTGCTGTAGGCCTTTGGCAGCCTCTCAGACCAATTTTCTTCTTGTCTTTTCATCAATTTTGGAGGGATGTCAAGTTCTTGGTAATGTCACTGTTGCGCCATATTTTCTTCACTTGATGACTGTCTTCACTGTGTTCCATGCTATAGCTAATGCCTTGGAAATTCTTTTGTACCCTTCTCCTGACTGATACCTTTTAACAATGAGATCCCTCTGATGCTTTGGAAGCTCTCTGCGGACCATTGCTTTTGCTGTAGGATGCGACTAAGAAAATGTCAGGAAAGACCTACTAGAACAGCTAAACTTTATTTGGGGTTAATCAGAGTCACTTTAAATGATGGCAGGTGTGTACTGACTCCTATTTAACATGATTTTGAATGTGATTGCTTAATTCTGAACACAGCTACACCCCCAGTTGAGCTACATCCCCAGAGGGTGTGCACACTTATGCAGCCACATTAATTTAGTTTTTATGTTTACTCCCCCCTCTAAAAGATTTCAGTTTGTTTTTCAATTGAGTTGTACAGTTTATAGGTCACATTAAAGGTGGAAAAAGTTCTGAAATGATTTATCTTTGTCTCATTTTTTTACATCACAGAAACCTGACATTTTAACAGGGGTGTGTATATTTTTTTTATCCACTGTAACTAGATACTAACATTTATTAGGTAAAGTTGATCCAGGGCATATCCAATTGCCTCTTGTGGGATCAGGAATTATTTTTTTCCCCTGCTTGAGCAAATTAGATCATGCTTTGCTTGGTTTTTTGCCTTCCTCTGGGTCAACTGTCGGTATAGGATTGTAGAAATTTGTTTCCCCTTTTTATTGGTTGAACTAGATTTGTGTCTTTTTTTTCAACCAGACTAACTATGTAACTAAGTGAAATGTGTTTGTCTGAAGTCTTATGAACCCTCTGTAACTAATGGCTGCCTTTCTCTTTATAAACCAGCAGGGACATTCCATGTCCAGAGAAAAGTTTTCATGATGATTAATCAACATTGGGAGAATGCACTGGATGGCTACAATGTGTTGCAGCACCCCTGCCCTGGACTGGTTAAATTTAGCACACTGTGGCTGAGCTGTTGCCAGCTGAGCTGAAATCTACTGTATTTTTCGCTCCATAAGATGCACTTTTTTTCCCCCCAAAAAAGGGGGAAAATGTCAGTTCGTCTTATGGAGCGGCCGGTCCGGTATTTCCGCCACTGTTACCATGTCAGAAAACAGGGCCGGCCGCTCAGCTCTTCTCTGCAGTAGGACCTTACCTGTTCCTCGGTCCAGCGCTGTACAGTCTTCCCGCGCTGACATCAGTGACAGCCGGGTGCCCACTGCGCATGCATGAGAAGCGCTGCGCTTTGTGAATGGTCAGGCGTCTTCTGGGACACGAGAGGGTGGCAGTGACAGCCGGGTGCCCACACTAAAGGGAGGGCAACTCTGCGTAAGTGGGAGCAGGTACCTGTCAAATTCAGGTACCAGCTCCCCTCCCTCCCCACAGGTACGCAGTCTCTTCATCATCTCCTGTACTGTCTGCAGTCTCTTGGTCATCTGTACTGTGTCCGCAGTCTCTGGTCATCCCCTGTACTGTCTTCAGTCTCTTGATCATCCCCTGTACTGTCTTCAGTCTCTTGATCATCCCCTGTACTGTCTTCAGTCTCTTTATCATCCCCTGTATTGTCTGCAGTCTCTTGGTCATCTGTACTGTGCCCCCAGTCTCTGGTCATCTCCTGTACTATGTCTGCAGTCTCTGGTCATCCCCTGTAGTATGTCCGCAGTCTCTGGTCATCCCCTGTACTATGTCCGCAGTCTCTGGTCATCCCCTGTACTATGTCCGCAGTCTCTGGTCATCCCCTGTACTATGTCTGCAGTCTCTGATCATATCCTGTACTATGTCCGCAGTCTCTGGTCATCTCCTGTACTGTGTCCGCAGTCTCTGGTCATCTCCTGTATTATGTCCGCAGTCTATGGTCATCTTCTGCACTGTGTCTGCAGTCTCTGGTCATGTCCTGTACTATGTCTGCAGTCTCTGGTCATGTCCTGTACTATGTCTGCAGTCTCTGGTCATCTCCTGTACTATGTCTGCAGTCTCTGGTCATCTCCTGTACTATGTCTGCAGTCTCTGGTCATCTCCTGTACTGTGTCTGCCTGAGACCACCGCATCAGCTTTGCGTGAATGTATGCTTCCCTTGTGCTATCTGACTGCTTATGAACTGCCTCTTGGATTACAAATTGCTGTAGAGACTTTAACTTAGCCCACCGGGGCTGGATTACAAGTATTTTGGACTCTCTCTCCCTGCACTACTCCCCATTGAGTGACTGTTGTATGTTTTAATAAAGCTTTAAGTGTTTGCCATCTGCCTTGAGTGTTCTGTCTCGCTTACCCTCCGTCACACTGGTTGGCAGCAGTGGGATCAGGACACTGAGGAGATGGCAGACAATGAAAGCCAGCGGATGGGGGAACATGCCCGGTCCAGCGAATACAAGAACTGGACTGTGGCATATCTGCAGGAGAGGGCAAAGCAGCTGTCCCTTACCTGGAGTGTCCTAGCTAAAGATGATCTGGTCACAGCCATTGAGGAGGCTGACCCCCAAGACACCCTAACAAGGGAGGAGAGCAGACCAACCCCAGCCTCCCCAGCACGTCATGACCCAGGGTCCAAAAGTCCCTGGTTTACCCGGGTGGAGGAAGAGCTGGCCCTCCTGGGGACAGATGCTACAGTAGAGGACAAGCGAGAGGCCATCTGGAGGGAGAGAGAGAGAGAAAGAGAGCCATGGGAGCCGCCGGGACTTAAGCTGTCCTTCCAACCCCAGGGCCGCAGGCTGCCCCCCTCCCTGGGTCAGCCGCAAAGACTTTAAACCCTTCAACGAAGCCACTGGGGATGTGGAGGGATTTTTTCAGGACTTTGAGCAGCAGTGCCAGCTCATGGCTACGACACCTCGTGGGGCTGCTAGAATGGGGTGCGGCCGCAGCCTACCACACTCTGGATTACCAAGACAGCTGAGATTACGCCCTGGTCAAAAAGACTGTGTTAGAGTACTATGCAGTGACCCAGAAGTGCACCGGGCGCGCTTCCGTGACCTTCCCTGCCATGCTGAGCAGTCCTACAAAATGTACGCTCACAAGATGTCACAGGCCTGTCGTCGCTGGCTAGAGGGCGAACAGGCCCCCTCAGTGGAGTGTATTATCCAAACTTTCCTGAAGGAACAATTTTATGACAAATGCCCCTCCTAGGTCAGGGAGTGGGTGAAGGAGTGAAGTCCAGCCACCCTAGAAAAGGCCGCTGCGCTAGCAGACGAAGTGCTCACAATTAAGCCCCACTGGAAAAACTGATGAGGAACCCGCTGGGACCCTGGGTGGTGCTTGTCTCCCGCAAAGCCATACCGTCCCCATGTCTACGGTCGCACCGCCCAGGGTCAAGATGGAACGCCGGTGCTATGCATGTGGAAAACCCGGGCATCTAAACGCTAGAGGCTCCAAGAACATACACCCCCCCCAAACACACACCCCTCGCCCTGACCACGATGTGCCACTGGTGCCAGGAGGGCGGAGCCTCTCTCCTTCCCCAAGTGAATGGATGCCTCCGACAGAAATCAACACCCCTCGAGGAGTCTACGGAGTTCGCCCGCTTACCCCAAGCTACCCGGAGAAAAGGCAGCAGCACCTGCAGGGGGTCTCCATCGGCGGCAGAAAGGCTATGGGGTTCCGCGACGCAGGTACGCTCCCGACCCTTGGTGACCCCTGCATATTAGATCCCGCAGTGAGCAAAAGGACCCTGAGTTTTATATTGAGTCAGCGGGGGGTACCAGGAAACATATCCTGGGGGCTATGGTTCAGCTAGACTGCGGGTTTGGGGAAAAAAACCTACCGGCCGACATTCTACTGCAAAATGATCTTGGGGACCACGGTTGCCAATTTTTGGAGTGGGGGCCCAGAACCACTATCTGGGGGGAATCAAAAGGCTAGAACAGAGTTGAAGCCAGACCCCCAGTTGTCGAGGGCTTATCCTGTTAGCTATGTACGGCCACATGTAACCCCTCTTGCAGGCCCAAGGGTTCGGGGATCCTCCCGTGGTCCTCCAAACAGGTGGAGGGGTACCAGAAGGACCCACCAGCCCCGATGTCACACTTGCAAACAGAGGGGACACCTGCAGCCCAATTGTCCCAGGGGGTGTAGGAAGAACCACATGGCTTCCCTTTGGTGGAGAGGGAATGTCAGTAGCCCCCACTATCCCCCCTGGCATTCCCATGTGCCCATAGGCCAGCAACCTCCAAACACCCACAGGCTGCCCTGCTGGGATGAATCGCAGTACGCACTGAACCCCGTGCCATAAACTGTCCCTAGTGTGCGCACAGACCACCTGTTGAATCCCCGTGAGCCTGGTGTTGCCCCTAGTATGCTGTGTGGGAGCTGTGTTGAGGGCAGCCTCCACAGCCAGAGTCCCGTTGAATCCCCGTAAGCCTGACGTTGCCCCTAGTATGCTGTGTGGGAGCTGTGTTGAGGGCAGCCTCCACAGCCAGAGTCCCGTTGGATCCCTGTGAGCCTGATGTTGCCCCTAGTATGCTGTGTGGGAGCCTTGTTGAGGGCAGCCTTCACAGCCAGAGTCCCATTGAATCCCCATGAGCCTGATGTTGCCCCTAGTATGCTGTGTGGGAGCTGTGTTGAGGGCAGCCTCCACAGCCAGAGCCCCATCAAGCCCCGTAAGCCCGCTTACCGTGGGTGTCCCTACAGGCCGCATGTCGCGGAGTGCCATGGATTGTCTTGGTTGAGTGTCTTTCATGGTTCAGTGAAGCTTTGTGTGTTCTTCATCTTCTTTGTGCGTTCTCTCCTGCCTACGCTTCCGTCACACTGACTGGTGGCAGCAGCAGCAGTGGAGGACCAGAATGTGGAAGAAGACGATGGAGAAGCGATATCACCCCGGTAGCTTCCGGTTTAGTGTCAGACGTCAGATGAGTCGGTAGTGACGAAACGCATCAGGGATGTGACATCTGACACTAAACCGGAAGGAGTGGCGTGACCATTTTGTTTACTGGATTTTCTGTTTTGTGAACTGTTGGGACAGATGGACGGATTTTCCAAGTTTTAATGTAAGATTTTATTAAAAATCTACTGGTTATCTTTATACTCCACTGATGGTATCTTCTTTGCCTTCATGAGGAATTGGGGAAATGGTCAAAGGCATACCCGCAGGGTGGAAGCTGACATGTTAACATACCCTGAAATGCTGGTTGATGCAGAGAGAGGGTAATTGCCTTGAATCTCACTAGTGTGTGGCATCACTGATTGTTCACCTCACCTGTGATGCGGAATTGAAGTTGATATTTAAACACTATTCACATCTTGATTTGCTTGTTGTGATCTTGAGAGGGTAATAGCATTGAATCCCACTAGTATGAAGTGTCACGGAGTGTTCACTTTTATTTGTTGTGTTGATACTCACTTTTTGATGTGCTTTAACTAGTTGCCGACCGCAGATAGCCGAATGACGGCTTCACTGCGGCCGGCCAGTTCTGGGTGGACGTCGTATGACGAGGATCGGCACCGATCATCAGGGCACTGATGATCAGTGCCCTGATGATCGGTGCCCAGCAGTGCCACCCACAAGTTCTGCCCACCTGTGCCCAGCAGTGCGCCCACTAGCTCCGCCCACCTGTGCCCAGCAGTGCACCCACCTGTGCACAGCAGTGCACCCACCTGTGCCACTCTGCAGTGTCACACACCTGTGCCCAGAAGTGCCACCTACCTGTGCCCAGCAGTGCCACCCACCTGTGCCCACCCACCTGTGCCCACCAGTGCCACCCACCTGTGCCCACCAGTGCCACCCACCTGTGCCCACCCACCAGTGCTGCCCACCAGTGCCACCCACCAGTGCAGCCCAGCAGTGCTGCCAGTCAGTGCCACCAGTCAGTGCCCAGCGGTTGTGCCAGTCAGTGCCGCCAGTCAGTGCCCAGCAGTAATGCCAGTCAGTGCCATCTATCAGTACCCATCATCAGTGTCACCTATCAGTGCCGCCTATCAGTGCTGTATATTAGTGCCGCCTATCCGTGACACTTCATTAGTGCTGCCTATCAGTGCCGCCTATCTGTGCCACCTCATTAGTACTGCCTATCAGTGCCCTTTAGTGCTGCCTATCAGTGCCAGTCAGTGCCGCCAGTCAGTGCCCAGCAGTAATGCCAGTCAGTGCCATCTATCAGTACCCATCATCAGTGTCACCTATCAGTGCCGCCTATCAGTGCTGCATATTAGTGCCGCCTATCCGTGACACCTCATTAGTGCTGTCTATCAGTGCCGCCTATCCGTGCCACCTCATTAGTACTGCCTATCAGTGCCCTTTAGTGCTGCCTATCAGTGCCCATCAGTGCCGCCTATCAGTGCCCATCAGTGCTGCCTCATCAACGCACATCAGTGAAGGAGAAAAATTACCTGTTTGAAAAATTTTATAATAGAAACAAATTTTTTGCACTTTTTTAATTTATAGCGCAAAAAGTAAAGCGCCCAGTGGCGATTAAATACCACCAAAAGAAAGCTCTATTTGTGAGAAAAAAATGATCAAAATTTCATATGGGTACAATGTTGCATGACCGCGCAATTGTCAATCAAAGTGCGGCAGCGCTGAAAGCTGAAAATTGGCCTGGTAAGGAAGGGGGTATAAGTGCCTGGTAGGCAAGTGGTTAATTCACAGAGTGCTGTGTGGATTTATTATTTATTTGAGCATTTATGTTTCAATGTGAATAATATCTGTTATTATTTATAGATATATATTGATTTCAATAAAATATATTTTTTTCTTTTTTCTCATGATAGTTGAGTGCACACGGGATTATTGATTGATTTTTTTGCATGAAACACGTGTCACTAATGGAAATAGTGTGAAATATATGAAGGTAATACACTATATTCAGTTTTATTTTTTTGAGGTATTCTGGATCTGGATTGGAGATTTGAACTGGACACTTTATTGAACGTGTGAAGATTTATTTTACATTGGACAATTTTATACATTTTTTGTGGATATTTTGTTGGGATTGGAGGTATTTGAGAAAAGGTTTATGGTGATGTGTGGCTTAAACTTCTAACGCTGGGCATAAAATCCCCCACCCCCCAAAACGACCCCTTTTTGGAAAGTAGACACCCCAAACTATTTGCTGAGAGGCATGTTGAGTTAGTAGAAGAATTTTTTTTTACCACAAGTTTTTGGAAAATGACAAAAAAATATATATTTTGTTTTACACAAATTTGTCACTTAAATGATTTATTGCTCATACATGCCATGGGTATTGCTCACCAAAATACATTCTACTACTTCTCCTGAATATGGGGATATCACATGTGAGAGACTTTTTGGCAGGCTAGCCAAGTACAGAACCCCAAAATCCAATAAGCACCTTTAGGCTTTTAAAGGGCTTTATTTCCTCATTACATTTCCCGACTACCTATCACAGTTTTGGAGGCCCTCGTTTGTTGCCACAAGCTTCTGGAAAATGAACATCTGCAAAATACTCACCATGCCTCTTTTTAAATTCCTTGGGGTGTCTACTTTCCCAAAAGGGGTCGTTTGGGGGGGGGGGGTTGGTGCTATTCTGGCATTCCAGGGCCTCCAAAACTGTGATAGGTAGTGCGGAAGTGAAATGAGGAAGGCTTTCAAAGTGATCATTGGATTTCAGGCTCCTGTATGTGGGGAGGCAACTTTGTGTAAAAAAAAAATGTTTTTGTAATTTTCCAAAAACTTGTGGAAAAAAAAAATCTTCCATGGACTCAATATACCTCTCAGCAGATAGCTTAGGGTGTCTACTTTCCGAAAAGGGGTAATTTGGAGAAGTTTGTGCTGTCCTGGTATTTTAGCACCTCAAGAATTGTGATGGGCAGTCAGAAAGTAAAAGCTGTATAAATTCCATTATCTACGTATACTATAGTTTGTAGATGCTATAAATTTCACACAAAGCAATCAATATACACTTATTGGGATTTTTTTACCAAAAACATGTAGCAGAATACATTTTGGCCTAAATTTATGACTAACTTTGAGTTTACTATATATTTTTTATAGCCGAAAGTAAAAAATATTTGGTCTTTTTTTGTTTATAGCGCGAAAAATAAAAAGCGCACAGGTGATCAAATATAACCAAAAGAAAGCTCTATTTATGTGAAAAAAAAGGACGTAAATTTTGTTTGGGTACAGGATTCGCATGACCGTGCAATTATCAGTTGAAATCAGGGGCGGACTGACCATTTGGAAACTCGGGCACTGCCCAAGGGCCCGGGGTCAGTAGGGGGCCCCATGAGATGCCCCTGGTACCTTTTTCATAGACTTTTTTGAGTTTGGGCAAGGACACAGGGGCCCCATGATCCCCTATTGCCCGGGGGCCCCATGAGTTGTCAGTCCGCCCCTGGTTGAAATAATGCAGCACCGAATAGCAAAAAGAGGCCTGGTCAAGGATGGTGTAAATCCTCAGAAGGGCAAGTGGTTAAAAAAAACTCACCCTGAATAGACCCACTTTGACTCTGTTTACACCTCAGTCTTTGGGTCACTGCTAGATTTCTTGACTGATGCAGCACTCCTTTCTCTCTCCCCTTCTCTTTTCTCTCTTTCTGTTTTTTATGTTCTGGTTTTCTTTTTTTAAATCACAGGATACCTTGTATTCAAACTGATAGGATTCACTCATCAAGTCGAATTGAGTTTTCATTTGATCCTTATAAGTCTGCACACTCCCACTGTCAAGATGAGAACATCTATTCTGCATTGATAATACCTGAAATAAATGAGGAGGGTGGGTTTTTTTGCCCCCCCCCCATTTATAATAAAATTATGTACTATCTTGTCGGTCCCTATAATTAGTTAGTATATCTAAGCTCTGCCAATATTGATGGACGTAATATATTACAATATTAGCTATAATAATAAACACAAAGCTCAAAGAACAAGATCTTATTTCTTTACAAAGGAAGTAAAACACTAACAGAGAAACCTAAACAAATATTACAGGGCACATAGAAATAAAAGAGCAAAGATGATACGTTACATAAGTTCGTGAGTATCCTTTGGTTGAGCCCTGGGTAGAAAGAGGGAAAGAAGAGAGAGCAAGCATGGCCAGAATTGTATTTAAAAGCACTCTCAGACATCACCAACACAAATACCTTTGACGCACCTGGTGTAGTTTTCCGTCAATGAACGACAGTCCATAACGCATAAGGGGCTGTCCTCCCAACTCATTAGGAAGTATAGTATTATCCCAGCCATCCTCCTAGAAGTATGTCATTGTCTCCACCAGGGGGCACTGCTATATTGCCAAAAATGCTATGACCCAGGTCAACATTCCAGTCCACATCCGGTTTCTTCCTCCTAGCTAGAAGCCATGTAATCTGTAATTTTAATCTTCATGTCACCAGGGAACCTGGGCTTAGGCTCTCTTATCTCCATGCCTCACCGCTAGGGAGTATGTGTGAATTCCCAGGACCAGGTATTTGGTATGCAGCCTTTTTTTACACACGCTCTGTTGTAATTTCTTGCTTTACTGACACTCCAAGATGACATCTAACAAACCATATGCGTCTTTGATAACCAGGCAGTAAGAATTCATAAACGTCTAATATAAAAACATGTTGCCAGAGGCCCATCTCGGTGTATCTTTCTGGATGTTCATGTACTTTATCTAATCCTGTTATTGTTTTATATTTTGCACCTATGTGTGCCTGGATTGTAAACTGGGAACAATGTATGCCATGCTTGTTTTCTTCTTTCTAAAACATTAAATAAAAAATGTTAATGATAACCAAAAAAATCTGTGCAGCTTTGTAAAATGTTCATCAATTTTATTGTTTTACTTGTAGGCCTCCTCAGAAGTCTGGCTAAAAAACTCCTAGTTAGCAGTACAGCTCTTGACTCTTCGGCCCCATGTACATGGGACACTTCTGAACGATGGAAACTGACTGCTGGAAAACGTAGGTTAAAAAACGGCTGTTTAGCCACATTTGCATAACGCGTTTTTAAAGATAAGCACAGGAGAACCTCCTAAATGCCCAGAATGCACTGAAAAGTGGTGAATTATTAACTATTTAAGACTGTTTCAGAGAAATACAGAGAGTAGAAGCAGAGACAACAGTATGTGTTGAGATTAGCTTAGGTGTGAGTTGCTCATTAACATTTCTTTTGTTTCCAAGGGTGGGAAAGGTATCTGGTGGAGTGAGTCATTAAGGCCACCTGGCAGGGGGTCATTTGAGGGAATTTGAGGTGTGAATGGTCATTAACATATCTTTTGTTTCCAAGGGTGGGAGAGGTCTGATGTGTGAATTGATCATTACAATATGTGACAAGGTTGGTAGGAACATCCTGTTTTCAATGTTTTGACCATCTGAGTACCTTGAAAACACTTTGCATGCATTTTTCATGATGAAAAAAGGCTCTGGACAGCATCAGGAACTGGAAGAGTTAAAAAAAAAATTTTCAGACGCAAACGCTTATAAAACATGATTTGCCGCATTTAGCCACGTTTACAAGTGTTTTGCGTTTGAAACACTGATAAAATCGACTGCTGAACGCAAGTTTTCTGCATAAAAAAAAAAACGTCTGTAAACTCAAATGCCTGTAAACGACTGAAAACGATGATGTGTACATGGACACATATGAAAACATTAGGTTGAGTTCAGGGGCTGCTGAAAAAAACGCTGAACTGCTCCTAAACATGAGTTTATCAGCTATAGTGTACATGAGCCCTTCAAATGAGACTGAACAGCAGCATGCCTCTCCTAATCCTTTTTCTTTTCTCCTACACTTCCTGCACATCCAACATATTTCAGTAGCCCCACTCAGTTTTTAGTTCAGGGATTGTCCCCAAGAGATTACACTTCTCATGAACACTCAGGCTCCCCTTCTCCTGGGCTGTGTGGCAGCCAATTGCTGTGTCGTCTCTTCCAGCTGCCCCAGTGTCATTGATGAGTGGGGCTCTCCTCTGGCAGCTCTGAGTGCAGTGTTCTTCTACCTCTCTCCCCGCACAGCCCTATTGGGAAAAGCAGCACAGTGGCATGGTCAACTATCAGTGCTCAAACCAAGCGTCTGTCCCACAGGCAGGCACTTCTGGCCAGGCTACACAGGTTAGCAACATAAGAGCACATCTTGGAGATGGGGTCAACATGTTGTCATCCCCAAATAGGAAGTGCCTGAACAAAAACAATAATGTCAAGATCATAATGTATTATTCTAATAAAAACTTCAGATTTAAAAAGATTAAAAATGGATTTTGAAATGACATTGATTGGGTTTGCTATATAGTTTACTATACATGTCCAAAGTTAGGAGCTCTGTTAAATTTGGGAAGCACACCTTACAGAGGGGCCTTGGTATTGCAGTGTAGCTTTGTATATATAGCAGTTGCAAATGCAAATGTGTGCACCAATAATCTCTTGGTTTTAGCTCAAATTGCTTATGAAGTTTAGAATTTTGGCTGTGTGTACAAGCTGGTAAATGTGCTGGGTATTTTTCTATTGCATTGTTCTGGGGAACCTGTATTACCTTCCAAAGAGTTTGTATTTCTGTCCATTTATTTCTTAGATTTACACAGCCCTACCAAAAAGCCAAGTCAGTCTGAAGTCCTGACTTTTCTCTCCTACAGTCTAGCAGTACACCAAAGACATGTCCCTGCTCCCACCCTGTGATTGGACAGTGAGACAGAGTCAGTAGACTGATGATCACAGGGCCCCATACAGCCAACTTGACAGGGCACCCCCCCCCCCATAAAAAAGGTTAGTATGCTTCAGCTGTGAATGGACACAGTGAGTGATCAGCACCGATCACTCATTGTATTCATTCAGGAAAGGTGCTGGTAAATGTGACATATTTACCAGACCCTTTCCCTACTCTACATCCTGCAGGATCCAATTGTGTTCCTGAAGCTGCCAGTGGGAAGGAGAAGAGAAAAGCTGGGGTGGGGGCACACAGGGGGACCTAGGCAGCAGGGGGAAATGTATGATGAACAAGGAGAGTGATGGGCGCGGAGGGAGGGACAATTACTGTATATAAGGCACATTGAGACGCTGCTCGCCCTACCCCCCACTCTCTCCATATTGGCTCACTGGCTGTGGTTGACAGCAGTGAGAGCCAATGGCTCCTGCTGCTGTGTCTCTGCCAATGGCGAGAACAAGTCCGTTCTGTGCATATCTCTGGATCAAGAGAGGGCTCAGATAAATATAAAGGGGGGCTGTGGGGGGAGCACAAAGAAGGTTTTTTACCTTCATCCATAGAATGCATGAAGGTAAAAAACCTTCACCCCCGGTTCACATATATGCGGCCGTACAGGCTGCATTTTGCACAGGCATGAGAGCCCATTAATTTGAATGGACTTCCGTGCCCCTGACACGCAGGGAAGAAGTCCCTGCACTTCTTTAGAAAATGCAGCAAAGTAGATGCAGAGCGATAAGATCTGGATTCATGGAGCTGTGTTATTTTCACTTCTGCCTTTGTCTTTATTCGCACCACTAAATTGTCTCTTTCAAGATTGAGCTCCTCAAAACTCCTTAATTCTTCCAATGACTCTTGAGTGTGGTACCACTTTAACAGAGCAATATATTTAACACACAGACTTTGATAATTCTCATAAGCAACATTCAATTGCTGGATAGCGCCCTCTAGTTGTAATGGCTCATGAGATTGTTGGGAGAGAGCAGACATGCATTTAACAGTATTAGACCATAAGTCATTAATATTAGACAGCAATTCTGACTTGTCAGCATTAAGACTTTCTTGTACTTTCCAGCTTAGTTTTGTTAAGCGTTTTTCTCTTTTATCTAATTCAGGGTTTAAGTCCTGCTCTGGATGAAGCTCTGATTGTGTTTGTGTATTAGTTTCCCCAGACTGTATATCAGTTTCCTGAAACATCATGTTAACAAGGAGAGGGGTTGATAGAAAGCTTACAGAGAAATGTATAACTTCTTCTGTGACTGAGATCAGGTTTTAATGCAATAATTGCAGGAATAATTTATTTTTTTTTCTTATAAGTTCACAGACAAGAGTTGTGTTGTAATGTGTACACATGCAGTGTATAAAGGATATGAGGGGTATACGAGCACTAGGAAATGAGTAAATAATGAGCAGCTAGCATAAAGGTATAACCTCTGAAGCTTTGATATAAAATCTGTCAAACAATGCAGCGCTACATTGTTTGACACATGCAGTGTATAAACTTGCAGTTGTAAAACATTCACATCAATAATTTGTCTTGACGCTGAAGAGTGTTATGCTGGGATATACTTGGAGACATGTACACACTTGTGTAGAGATGGCTGCACTCTCTATAGCTGTTATATCCAGGATCCATGTAACATCTCACTGTGTATACGTGTTAGCAAGGATTCTTATGAAGCATTCCACTGTTCTTTTGATTGTTCTGATGGCTCCAATCTAGGCATTGATAGTGTGATCTCTGTAATTTACAGTTGTGATGAGATAGCGATAACTTCAACCTCTGATGGACACCACAGTCAGTGACTCAATGAGAATGACATCTTGTAGATCTTGTGAAGTTTATTCCATAAACTGAGAGAATCTTATAACAATGAAATTCTATAGGTCAAAAGAACATGCTATTTCCTGCGCCATGCCAAGAGGCTTACTGCAATACATCTCTGGGAAGGGCTATTATGCAATATTAGCTAAACTAAAGGAAAGGGAGGAGCAGAGACAAAACACTGAAAACATTTAAAGGCATATGACAGTCAACATTACAATCATATGAAGCATGACAAGAAATAAGTAGTTTGTTAAAGACCTTGCAATGTACATTGATCATCCAGAGAGGAATGTTTTTTTCTTAACAAAAATGTTACTCTTTAAGGCAGACCATTGAAACCAATAAGCTTCTGAGGCACCAAAATGTCCCATAAATCAGACTGATCACTATGGTGCCTTGTTATGTGCTGCAAAGCATGTGCACTGGAGTGAGATTCATAATAATTAGCAATGCATAGATGTAAATGGTCCCTTAAAGATTTTTTTTCAATGAACACATACTTGCAAGATTTGTTGGAGGTCAACTTTAATAAAAAAAAAATTGGAAATATTAAGGGTAATTAAACAACTTTAAATGAACATACAGTACTATATCCAGATTCTGTTTCTATGGACCCTGGGTTAATGTTTCTCCAGGAAATATAACCATAATTCCTCTGCAATGAAATCATGCTTATCAGCATATGTAAAAATAAAGTGCATGTCAAGGGAAGAAAGTTCTCCAGTGTGTAGGAAGGTGCAATCATTAGAATTATACTTAGTCTAGGTTCACACCTAAGCATTTTCTGCTGCGTTTTGCAGAAACGCACAGCAATCCATTTAACATGATTTCCTATGGGACAGGTTCACATCTCCACGTTTTCACCCGGTACATTTTTTGGAAAGGGTCAGGGACTTTTTTAAACCCCAAACATTGCGTTTTTGGTTCTATAGACTTCAGTGGAGATGCTGCAGAAAAGCATGTAGCTTTTGATGCATTTTTTATGCATTTTAATCTGCCCAGCAACAAGTAAAAAGAATTCAAATTAATAAAAAAAACATCAAAAAGCATCAAAACACAGCAAAAACGCATGTGCAAAAACACAAAAAGGAACCGCAGAAATGGATCAAATGCAGACTGCATAGGCGTGAACCTAACCTTACCTCCAAGGTCCCTGTCTTAACAGCAGATTCTTTAAATTTCTCGCTCCTGTGCACTAATCTGCACAGGCCTGGAATAAGATATCATTGCTGATGTTCCCTGCAATTAGGCTGGCACAGACACACAGTCACTGGCAGCTGACACATTCAAAATGCAAATCTCTGGATTGGGATTACAGAAGTAAATGTGAATTACTTTATTACAGCCTATGACACCAACCTGACCTAGAAATATTCCTCCCCCACCCTGGGCTTCTTGTGTTCTTAAAAGAAATCAAACTTGTCATTAGAAAAATATGAGAATATGTAGGCTGCCATTCAAGACATTTTCCTGACATTTCCCTAGCTGTCATGTTGTTATTATTATTATTATGTTATGGGTCCATTTCCTGATTGCCCTATAGCACATATACTGCTACAGGGCGGCAGGGGTGCACAAAATCACGTAGATATGTACACATGATTTTGTATTTCTGGGTAGGAGGCGTGTGTGAGCCGTGCGCTTACCCTACCCGCACTACCATTCGCCACGGCTGTCAATCACGGGGTCCTGGCTGGTGATTACCTGCCGGCGCCTAGTCACTACCGAGCATCTCTGATAGGGAGGAGAACTGTTTACTAACAGTCCTTCTCCCTGTCAGCTCAGGCAGACTGCTCTGGATGGCTGTGCACAGTGAAGCACCAACACACCGCCCCATACTAAAACACTCCCAGCACACAGTTAACCCTTTGATCACCCTTCATGTTAACCCCTTCCTGCCCAGTGCCATTAGTACAGTGTCAGTGCTTTTTATTAGCACTGATCATTGTATTGGTGTCACTGGGGATGTCAGTGACACCAAGTCAGTTCCCCCCAGTGTCAGAATGTCCGCCGCAGTCCCACTATACACCCTGTTCCAAATTATTATGCAAATTCTATTTAAGTGTTACAAAGATTAACCTCCTTGGTGGTATGATTCTTTCCGATTTTTGTTGCTGAAAGCGGTACCATTTTTTTGCATGGAAATATGTAGTTTTTTTATTGTAGGCCTGTAATTCTTAGCAATAACTCACTGAAATCTGTCCGAACAAGAGTCTAGTAAACATCCCGGGTAGGATAAAATTTGAAACACGTAATCATAAATTATAATTTAATAAATAATCATAAAAAATAATAATATAATAATAATACATTTAATTCAATAATATAATCAAACCAAAAACACTGAAATGTGAAATATAGCGCCAAGTTAGCACATTGCTGATCAAAGTCGCAAAATCGTTTTCAGTGTCTGATGACGAATTTCCCCACGAATCATTATCACTCAATTCTGCAAGTGGTTCTGATTTACTATCGCTGTTCTCTAGCTGATCTAAACCGCTTTTGACCTAAAGGGACACTTTTTGGACGCCATGGACATTTCTCAGTTTCCAGGCAGAAAGAACAGACAAAATGCAGGCAGGGCACAGGACAAAGCACTAGGGACAAAATGTATGTGAAATTGGTTGAGACAGCAATGTTTTACTATGTAAAATGTAAAAAAAAAAAAAAGACATTTTTTTAAATTTTTAAATTTCCCGCCGCCAGCGGCGCCCGTACGTCCCGACGTCACAGGACACAGAAGCCGGATGCCGGCATCGGCCGGAGGAGATGGCCGGGGACGCTGCAGGGGACACATCGTGGGAGCGCAGGGTAAGGTAAGTGAAGAACAAATGCCGGAGCAGTGTCGCATGGTATTCCCGAGTGTAGCTCGGGGTTACCGTTTGTAGTACTGAAATGTTACCCCAAGCTACACTCGGGAATACCACCAAGGAGGTTAAATATTTTGTTTTTCAGTTTAACTCATGGATGGCATTGTGTCTCAGGGCTCTTTTAATCACTGAAAACAATCTCGGACACCTGTGATAATTAGATTGGCAGGTGAGCCCAATTTAAGAAAAAACTACTAAAGGAGGGTGTTCCACATTATTAAGCAGAGCACCATTTTCAAGCAATATGTGGAAGAAAAAGAATCTCTCTGCTGCTGAAAAGAGTGAAATAGTTCAATGCCTTGGACAAGGTATGAAAACATTAGATATTTCACGAAAACGTAAGCGTGATCATCGCACTATTAAGAGATTTGTGGCTGATTCAGAGCACAGACGGGTTCATGCAGATAAAGGCACATTGAGGAAGATTTCTGCCAGATCCATGCATCGGATCAAGAGAGCAGCTGCTAAAATACCATTACATAGCAGCAAACAGATATTTGAAGCTGCTGGTACCTCTGGAGTCCCACGGACATCAAGGTGTAGAGTCCTCCAGAGTCTTGCAACTGTGCATAAACCTTCTATTTGGCCACCACTAACCAATGCTCACAAGCAGAAACAGCTGCACTGGGCAGAAAAACATATGAAGACTAATTTTCAAACAGTCCTGTTCACTGATGAGTGCCGTGCAACCCTGGATGGTCCAGATGGAGTAGTGGATAGTTGGTGGATGGCCACCCTGTTCCAACAAGGCTGCGACGTCAGCAAGGCAGTGGTGGAGTCATGTTTTGGGCCAGAATCATGGGAACAGAACTGGTCGGTCCCTTTAGGGTCCCCGAAGGTGTAAAGATGACCTCTGCAAAGTATGTGGAGTTTATGACTGACCACTTTCTTCCCTGGTACAGAAGGAAGAACTATGCTTTCCGTAATAAAATCATCTTCATGCATGACAATGAAACCATCTAATGCTGCAAAGAATATCTCTGCATCAATGGCTGCTTAGGGGATAAAAGGAGAGAAAGTCATGGTCTGGCCTCCGTCCTCCCCTGACCTCAATCCCATTGACAACCTTTGGAGCATCCTCAAGCAAAAGATCTATGAGGGTGGGAGGCAGTTTACATCCAAACAGAAGCTCTGGGAGGCTATTCTGAAATCTTGCAAACAAATTCAAGCAGAAACTGTCCAAAACCTCACAAGTTCAATGGATGCAAGACTTGTGAAGCTGCTATCAAATAAGGGGTCCTATGTTAAAATGTAACGTGACCTGTTAAAATGTTTAAAAAGTTAAAATGTTATTAAAAGTTTGATTGAAATAGCTTTTGATTTCAGTAAATATGCTGCAAACACAACAAATAACAATTTTCAGTTATTTACAACCTATAAAGAGTTTTGAAACTTACTGTGCGTAATAATTTGGAACAGTGCATTGTAAGTTTTTTTATGTTTAAAAAAAATACTGTTATCATTAGGAGGTTTGTTCAATAAAATTTGAATTGTACTCTTAATAGTTGATAACACGAGAATTATGCTGACTGTTATTTACATCAATTATTTAGGTAAATGAGAAAAATATCATTTGCATAATAATTTGGAACAGGGTGTAAGTCACTGTTCACCGCCATTACTAGTAAAAAAAAAAAAAAAAAAATTCCAGTATCTATACCGCCTTTTGTAAATGCTGTAACTTTTATGTAAACCAATTAATTTACACGTAATGGGATTTTTTTTTCAGCAAAGACATGTAGCAGAATACATTTTGGACTACATTTATGATTAAATTTGATTTTTTTTTATTTTTTTACTGGACATGTTTAGTAGCAAAAACTCAAAAATATTGTTTTTTTCTCAAAATTGTTGGTCTTTTTTTAATGATTGACAAAAAAAACAGCAGAGGCGATCAAATACCACCGAAAGAAAGCTCAATTAGTGGGAAAAAAGGATGTAAATTTAATTTGGGTGCACCACTGCATGACCATGTAATTGTCAAAGTAACGCAGCACCGTAACGCAAAAAATGGCCTGGTCAGGAAGGGTGGTAAATCCTCTGGAGGGCAAGTGGTTAAAGTGTTACTAATCCCACAACAGTAAAATCATTCTATATATGCAGTAAAGCCTGCTTGTTATACTCACTGTGGAACCTAAAGGGTTAATCATTTGCATTGTGTAAAATGGCTGTTTAATCCTGACTCCTCTGCTCCTCCTCTAATGTCCACTTCTTATCTCCTGATAAGACAGACTGAACCATAGCCATTCTGCACATGCTCAGTTTAGTGTATATTGCTAGAGAGGTTTTTTGTTTTTTTCTTGGGCGAGTGCATGTGATCAGCACAGAGCCAATCAGCACTGTCCAGACAGAGGTCAGGGATTTTGCATCCTCCTAGAGCAGAATGAGAGCAGAATGAAAACTCCTCCTACAAGCTTTAACCAGTGCTCTGCTGAACACTGATAGAAGTCACAAGACTGCTCTAACTGCTGATGAGAAAAGGTATTTAGCAGTTTATATTTACTAAAATAATTTCACTTCCATGTTCTGTGTACTGTGAGAGACCAGATAGAGTGAATACAGGGTCCTGGGTCTCGTAACACTTTAAAACAAGTATACAGGTAATGCATTTCAAGTTTTGTCTCACATTCACTTGCTCAGTGTATTTTTCAGATCTGGCACTCATTTATTGAAGACAGTCACAACTAGGCAACTAGCATTTAATGAAGGAGGTTGGCTGGCAATAACAGCACCACATTTCTCTCAAGTGATATACTGTATTTAGACTACTTTTGCAGACCTCTTTCTGGGCTGTCAGGCAACCAGCATTTGTAGAAGCTGGTCAGTCTACGTTAGGGTGAGCAGATGTCCCTGCTATTATGGGGATGTCCGTGGGAAAAATATCCCCAATTTCATCCCTAGTCAAAAGAATGTGTCCTCAGTTTCTTTCCAGCTTTAACAACGGCATCCCTGGCCCAGGCAGCTGCAGGGTAATCCATCTTACAACATTTGTCTGATTGGCCTGGAACCGGAGGAGCGAGGGGAGGGTGTCTGCTCTGGGCTCTGTTTGGGGTTATTGATGATGTCACAAACCAATATTACAAGGTCTTCCCAGTCCCTACCCTCTCAGTTTGTGAACACTTTGTTGCTGGAGGTAAAAATGTGGATCATTTGCCGCGTTGCCATTGCATGTGATGGTGACATTCGTAACCCAGAGCAAAGTAGGTGCATGTGTTCTCAATCCATACCCTTTAAGCCCCTCCCACTGTTAGAATAATTTGGCCACATCCAACATTTTGTGTGGTGCTCTTCATGGTACACTATTATCCCCACCCACAGCCTGCTCCCATCTCAACCCCAGTAAATGTGGATATGGTCAATAGGGTGTCCTCGGATTTCATTTTGAAAATCTGGTCATCTTAAAGTGAAATTAAAGGTTTTTGTTTTTTGTTAAAATACCAAACATGTCATACTTAGCTGCTCTGTAGAGCAGCCCCGATCCTCCGGTGAGCAGTTACCCTGCCGGTACCTCACTGGCTCTGATTGACAGAAGTGGGAGCCAAATATGTATTTGGGGGGGCTGCAGGGGAAGCTGGATGCAGAAGGATTTTTACCTTGCTGCATAGAATGGCTCCTGCTGCTGTATCTGTGCCAATGAAGGGCAAGAGAGCCAAACAGCCTCAACTCCCATGCCCATTGCTGGATCGAGATCAGGCTCAGGTATGTATTTAGGGGGGCTGTAGGGAAAGCTGCATGCAGAAGGTTTTTTACCTTGCTGCATAGAATACAGTAAAGTGGAAAAAAAACCTTCAGCCTTTACATCCACTTTAAGCTAGCCATAGATAGATCAAAATTCAGCCAGTTCAGCAGGGCCTGGCTGAATTTCATTCCATGTGTGGGCATCCCTTTGCCAAATCCAGTGTTTCAGCAGGGGGGATTCCTTCATCCACCTTACTTGTTTGAATGGAAGAGTCCATTCATTTTTTTTTCATTCAGCCCAGTGGCTGAAAAAAATAACTTCTTCTATGGCCAACTTTAGTCTATGTGTTTGTCTCATGTACCATGGAAAGGAACTCATACTTTCTCAAAAAGAGGCATATTACTATATAATCAATGCATACAAAATCACTTAACATATTATTATTCATATATGGCATTATTAAAAGACAAAGACCATTATTAAAAGACAAAGATAGAATGTGTGTAGTGAAAACAATTAAAACAAAAAAAAATGTAAAGGACAACAACAAAATGTAAGAACCTTTAGTGTGAACCGCAGTTAGATCTTTGCTACATATATTAATGCTGTGCAATTAAAAAAAGAATTTGAAAATATTAAGGAAACGGGGAAAAAATACTCTGCTTGCTAAATCAAAAGATTTCTATTGAAGCACAACTGTAGTGTATTTTCAGAGATTTTACATTTTAGGGTCCATGCACACCAAGTGGCTGCAAAAAATGCCAGATCCTCTGGGAGAAAAATCAGCATAAAAATGCTCATAGTGGCTTGTATTGCACAAGAGTTTATGGAAATTTGCTTTTATAAGCGCTTTTTTCCAAAACACTAAGCGGCTGCAAAAAATGCCAGATCCTCGGGCAGAAGAAGAAGCATAAAGGTGCTTTGTTTCCAAAACATTCCCCTCTGCTCATTTTTCACTATAATCAATGTACACTTGAAAATGTCAAATGCCCCAGAATGCTGCGTTTCGGCACGTCAAGCATTTTTTTTCCCCAAAAGCTCCTCTCAAAATGCAATTCTGATGGGTTTTTTTTCTGCCTGAAAACACTCCTCTGGAAATATACTTGTAAACACTCAAATGTGCATGGACAAATAGGCTAACAGAGCTGCTTATATAGACTGAAAAAAAAAATGCCAAAAGCTCATATAAGCTGAATTGTTTATGCCCAGTGTGTGTGGGCTCCTTAAGAGGAGCTGCCCCTATATGTTGAAAATGTTATCAGGCCACAACAATAAAGCTTTAAAAATTATAATTAAACAAAAAAAAAACCTTCAGGTTCACCATGGTGAATTCATGTCCTTCTTGCAACCCAAGTTTTTTCCCGATACAAAGAAAAACAAGCAGAGGGCACACTGGCCTAGTGCATTATAGTAAAATTGGTGGCTCTGAGGAAGTGTTGAAACCTTGAAACGCGTTAGCCTGTTGGAAGTTCAGGTTTCCATTTTTTTGGACTTATATGATATGTGGACTGGACACTGCTGTTTAGTGTGATGTGCCTTTGACCTGTTTGCCTATTGTAAGCACGATACTTACTTTTTATCCTTTCAATACATTTTTTACGATAATGCACTAGGCCGGTGCACCCTCTATTTGTTTTTCTTTGTATCCAGTGACATTAGACTACTCCAGTCCGTTGAGGGCAGCAAGGAGTGCATTTTCCAGGATATCTGTGATGGTACCAAAACCCCAGCCGAGTCCATCCCGAAGCGCAGGAGTACAGAGTTTGCTGTATTTTCCAAGTTTTTACTCAGCTGTTTACTACAGAGCCACAATCTTGGATCTGGTGCTGGCTGTAACTTCCCTAGTGTCACAGCTGAACCCCTGTAATGCAGCGCTAGATCTTATGCATGTGATGCAGCGCTAGATCTTAGGTATGTGATACAGCGATAGATCTTAGGTATGTGATGGCAGCGCTAGATCTTAGGTATGTGATGCAGCGCTAGATCTTAGGTATGTGATACAGCGATAGATCTTAGGTATGTGGTGGCAGCGCTAGATCTTAGGTATGTGATGCAGCGCTAGATCTTAGGTATGTGATGCAGCAAGATGTCTGGCTGTCTTTGCGGGGAATTTATCAAAACTTGAGCAACCAGAATTTAGAGTAAATATGCATGGCAACCAATCAGCTTCTATCTTTTGTTTTTAAAGCTTAAGACTCCATTCACACCAATGCGTTTTTAGTGCTTTTTTGCAGAAATGCGCTACAGTCGATTTAACATGGTTTCCTATGGAACATGTTAACATCTATGCTTTTTTGAGATGCTGCATTTTTGGAAAGAGTCAGGGACTTTTTTAAAAGCAAAAAGCAGCGTTTTTGCTAGAATAGAGTTCAATGGAGAATCTCTTGAAATGCACGGTAGTGCGTTTTTGCCTTGATTTTGCTGCATTTTGCATTTTTATCCTGCCCAGCAGAAGAAAAAATTCCCCTTTAAAAAAAAATATATGAACAAACCGCAGAAAAATCACGGCAAAAACGTGAGTAGAAAAATGCAAAACAAACTGCGAAAAGCACTGCAAAACAGACAAAAAGCAAACTGCATAGGTGTGAATGGAGCCTAAAGTGGAACTAAACTCCCCAGTATACTCACCTCCACCTTCCAGCAATGCGGTGGCTATACCTTTCAATAGCCGCTGTCATCTTCTCTCGGGCGCTGGGTTTTTGACCTCTTGATTGGTCGGCAGGGGGTGATGTCATTCCATGCATGAGTCAGTAATGCCAGCACTGCTCATTGTACATTCAGTAGAAAATGGATAGCAAGCAGGTAAGTTTGTATTACTGCAAAAGAGACATAGCATGTATCTCCTGCAATAAAAAGCACATGCTCGTAGTTTTCTAAAAGTTAGGTTTAGTTCCACTTTAACTGAACAAGCTGAAGATAAAAGCTTACTGGTAGCCATGCACAGCTGCTTCAGATTTTGTCTGTACCAGCTTAAATAAATACAAATGACTGGTTGTCATGACACCACTCTCCTTCACTGTTTACCAGAGCCAAGTCACTATTTCCCACATATAATATACTTAAAGGGGGACTTCACTTTCATGGGAAAAAAACCTAGCAAATAAAAAAAATAATATAGAATATACAGTTGCTACATAAGCCAAGCCATGTTGTAATTTAATGTTCTTAAAAATTACCTTTCCTTTCCTTTGCATTCTCTAGCTGTTGTTATTTTCTGTAAAATTCAATGTAATATGGCAACCTGGAGGCATTCTGTAAACTGTTGATGTACAGAACTTCCCTAGAAACATCAGATTTTAGGCAATCCCTGCAAAAGAAATGTAATATTTGGTGAGATACTTCCAAAGGGTTCTTTCCTATTCCTAATTAGAACACTAAAAGTGTATCATCTAATTAATAATGAAAAAGTCACTCCTTTTCAGATTTACTCTGTACATTGATGTAATAAAACAAAGAGCTACTGCTTCAGAGCAGAAACAGGTTGGAATCTGCAACAAAGTTTGTTGAGGTTAGTTTTTTTTCTCAGCAAAAGTGGAGGTACTCTTTACAGGCCAGGTCCACCTTTAAAAAAATACAGCAATAAATGCACATATATTTTCAGGAAAAAATGTGCATTCATTTTTTTTTCCGTAGAAGCCAGCAAAGTATTGCACTCGTGGTCAGTGTATCATGTGTGCCATACCAGGTTCCTGCAGATTCTTCCTTTAGCTATTGAGCTAGAGAAAATGTCAAGAGACTATTTACTAAAGCTGGAGAGTGCAAAATCTGGTGCAGCTCTGCATATAGACCAATCAGCTTCCAGGTTTTATTGCCAAAGCTTAACTGAACACGCTGAAGTTAGAAGCTGATTGGCTACCATGCACAGCTCCAGTTTTAGTACATCTCCCCCTATGAGTGCAGTGATTACTGCACTCATATTCCATTGAGAACAGCAAGTCCGACTGCCGTACTTCTTCAGACTCCTGGGACCTCATTCTTTCATTCATTGATACGGCTGTGCTGGCAGGGCCCTGTACAGCCATGCTGATTGCAAAACTTACAGCTACTGTGGGAGATGAAAGCCTGTTCCCTGTCACAGAAGGGATGTTCTGGGGGTGTGGGAAGGGTTCTATATGCACCATGTTACACACAAAATACAGGTGTAGTGTTAGCCTTCGAGGAAGAGCTGGAAATATATTGGGTCCCCTTTACCTGTTTAGAGGATACCCGTCCAGTTTTCAGTCCCAGAAGCACACTGACAGTGTACAGTGTAGACGTCCCCTCTGAGGAATGCTGCTTACCGGCTCTCCTTATGAGCTGTCAGTGTGAGGAGAGGACTGCTGATAACTGGCATTTCCTATTTACATGCGGTGTGATTGGACACAGCTGACCACATGATAGAGTCTATGTCATCAGCTCTTTACTGCAATTGCTGACCCGCTGTGTCTAAGGGACACAGCACACCACTGATCACCACACGCCCCCGGGGGCATGTATGCACAGCTAGTATGGGAGGACATCATATGACATCCATCCAGAGCGAGAGAACCGCCACCTGTCCGTCATTTCCTTATATGGCGGGTGGGAGGCGGTTAGAGTGATTGCAATGCCTCACCTTGTAAAACAACCCATTCAGTTAAAAACAAAAAGCAAAAATTTGTGTATAGATATAAAAAAAATATAAATACATTTTTTCCCTGCAGGAGCCGCTGAGTTTTGGGTCCTCCTATTTTCCTGCACAGCCAGGCAACACACATTTTCCACTCTTGCATCCAAAGTCAGTAAACAGTCCATGTGCTTGGTTTTTGTTGTTTTATTAAGGGGGTAAAAACTTGGATTGGGTCTAGGGGTATATGGGATGCCCAATGGAACTGAAGCAACTTGAAGGACAACTTTGTGTATACAAAAAGACAGAAATTCAGCAGAAGGCACAAAAAATAGATCCTGGACTCTCTACCCCTTCAGGAGTGGCTCTTGTCTTTTTTGTAAAATCAGCACACAGTCTCTACTAAGAGCACTTAGTCCCAATAAATGAATCTCTTCAGACCCAGATGAAAATCTCCTCATTCACCTGGCTGTCATGAGAGTATCCCAGGGCAAGGTATTCCAAGACACATAAAGAGTGCTGTCCCACAGAGAACTAGTTGGGTATCGCACCTGACTGCCCTCTCCAGGTGAAGCTGCTTTTAGGCCTCACGCTGGGCTGGCTTCTTCCCCTGCTGTCAGGCTATCCTTCCATGTGGACTGTAGAACAGTGGAGGACCCTCTTTCCAGCTACCAGCCTGTAAGTAGACCCCCCTCCTCTGGGGCCTTCTCCCAGGCTCCACACCAGCAGCACTTCCTCACTCCATCTTCCACCCAACTCCCCTTGCTGACCAGGCTCTGTCATATTTAAGGGATGAACTAGCCACCATGCCAGGCCTCCTGCCTGGGAATTGGTCAGATTCCCCTAAGTATGCAGATCAGCCCCTCCTCACACCTATCTTCTGGCTTCTAGAAACTTCTCTAAGTCTCCAGAGCAGGTGAGGTTAGTTTTTAATAGGAAAGCAGAGGGACTGGCAGGTATACCAAGGATTTCACACAAAGGAAGCAATACAAAGAGAACGGGGTGTATATGTGTGTGTGTGTATATATATATATATATATATATATATATATATATATTTATATATATATTTATATATATATATATATATATGTGTGTCTTCCTAAAGTGCTCCATGCTCCAAAAATACCAATATTGACTGGTGCCCTTTAAAGTGCTCTTCAATCTGTGACCCCCCTTTTTGGCCCTGAATAGGAATAGGAATTTGGTTATAGAAAGAGGAGTATAGATGGGAACAGGAACTTAGTTTTAAACAGGAATAGGAACTTGGTCATAGGAAGAGGAGGAGCATACATGACATATTAGACCAGTTCGTGAAACTTGAAAATCCTGTCTCTGAAGACACTCAGTGGGAGGGGTGATGTCATGTCTCCAGTAATGTCATGTCTTGCCAGGGGAACGCAAGCAGTGGCACTCCGAGGTTGTCCTTATTGTCCGGCAAGTTGAAGCGTATTGTTTATGATATATTGTAAGTGCATTACTTTTAATTAATCTTATAATAAAAGCAGTATTACGCTATGGGGACCTCCTCTATCCTTTCGATTTCCTTAAGACTGTAGGATATGTTGAGTGCATGACCCGAAGTAAAGGAAAGAAGGGAGATATCATTATCTACCACCAGACAATACATTGTTTGACTCAGTAGTGAAAGAAAAGGGTCCATCTGATCTGGTGAGTGTGACAATAAAGGGGAGTCATGGATTGAAGAGCACTGTAAAGAGTAGCAATCACTATTGGTCTTTTTGGAGCACTTTAAGATGATATGTGTGTATATATATATATATATATACAGTCAGGTCCATAAATATTGGGACATCGACACAATTCTAACATTTTTGGCTCTATACACCACCACAATGGATTTGAAATGAAACGAACAAGATGTGCTTTAACTGCAGACTGTCAGCTTTAATCTGAGGGTATTTACATCCAAATCAGGTGAACGGTGTAGGAATTACAACAGTTTGCATATGTGCCTCCCACTTGTTAAGGGACCAAAAGTAATGGGACAATTGGCTTCTCAGCTGTTCCATGGCCAGGTGTGTGTTATTCCCTCATTATCCCAATTACAATGAGAAGATAAAAGGTCCAGAGTTCATTTCAAGTGTGCTATTTGCATTTGGAATCTGTTGCTGTCAATTCCCAAGATGAGATACAAAGAGCTGTCACTATCAGTGAAGCAAGCCATCATTAGGCTGAAAAAACAAAACAAACCCATGAGAGAGATAGCAAAAACATTAGGCGTGGCCAAAACAACTGTTTGGAACATTCTTAAAAAGAAGGAACGCACCGGTGAGCTCAGCAACACCAAAAGACCCAGAAGACCACGGAAAACAACTGTGGTGGATGACCGAAGAATTCTTTCCCTGGTGAAGAAAACACCCTTCACAACAGTTGGCCAGATCAAGAACACTCTCCGGGAGGTAGGTGTATGTGTGTCAAAGTCAACAATCAAGAGAAGACTTCACCAGAGTGAATACAGAGGGTTCACCACAAGATGTAAACCATTGGTGAGCCTCAAAAACAGGAAGGCCAGATTAGAGTTTGCCAAACGACATCTAAAAAAGCCTTCACAGTTCTGGAACAACATCCTATGGACAGATGAGACCAAGATCAACTTGTACCAGAGTGATGGGAAGATAAGAGTATGGAAAAGGAAAGGAACTGCTCATGATTCTAAGCATACCACCTCATCAGTGAAGCATGGTGGTGGTAGTGTCATGGCGTGGGAATGTATGGCTGCCAATGGAACTGGTTCTCTTGTATTTATTGATGATGTGACTGCTGACAAAAGCAGCAGGATGAATTCTGAAGTGTTTCGGGCAATATTATCTGCTCATTTTCAGCCAAATGCTTCAGAAGTCATTGGACGCTGCTTCACAGTGCAGATGGACAATGAACCAAAGCATACTGCAAAAGCAACCAAAGAGTTTTTTAAGGGAAAGAAGTGGAATGTTATGCAATGGCCACGTCAGTCACCTGACCCCGATGGAGCATGCATTTCACTTGCTGAAGACAAAACTGAAGGGAAAATGCCCCAAGAACAAGCAGGAACTGAAGACAGTTGCAATAGAGGCCTGGCAGAGCATCACCAGGGATGAAACCCAGCGTCTGGTGATGTCTATGCGTTCCAGACTTCAGGCTGTAATTGACTGCAAAGGATTTGCAAAAAAGTATTAAAAAGTGAAAGTTTGATTTATGATTATTATTCTGTCCCATTACTTTTGGTTCCTTAACAAGTGGGAGGCACATATGCAAACTGTTGTAATTCCTACACCGTTCACCTGATTTGGATGTAAATACCCTCAAATTAAAGCTGACAGTCTGCAGTTAAAGCACATCTTGTTCATTTCATTTCAAATCCATTGTGGTGGTGTATAGAGCCACAAATGTTAGAATTGTGTCGATGTCCCAATATTTATGGACCTGACTGTATATATACACACACACATATACATTCCACGGGGGACTGTGAATGTATGGTATTTGAGCACTTTCAACTAATCACATTTACATCACCATGGATTTAAAGTTTATTTGGACACTTTGGAAATTGTTTATATATATTTTTTTAATAATTTTTTTTCTGAGTAATAGTGGTATACACTTGGACAGCTGCACCATTTCTGACACAATTTAGTTTGTATGGGAATAGCCATAGTGCAGTTCATTCATTGGTTATATTTGGTCACATTTTCAGGTTAAGAATACATACTTTTGAATTAGGGTGGAAGTCAGACACAGCTCTTACCCAAGACTCTTGGAAATCTAATAATTTGGTAATCCCCTTCTGTAAAAATTTGTACCAATCTCAGGAATGCCCTAAGAAACTCCATAGGATCTGGGATATATGGTTTGGATCTGAAATTACAACTGTAGGATATTCCAGGTCTAACAGCAACTGAAGATGCTCTGTGGGTATATCCTCTCCTGGTTTTCAGACAAGTCCTTCCCTAATGAGGGGACCTCTTTTTACATTGACTTTTGTGTCTCATGTGGTGTGCCACTAATTGGCTTTTACATATTTCCTGCAAATAATTGGGATGGTTATTATTTTTCTTTTGGTTTTTATCCTCACTTACATAACTTGGTGAATCTGATCATGTTACTTAGCAGTCTATTAGCGGTATTTAGGCTTTGTTTAAAATGTTTCAATTATTTTCCTATTTTATTGAGTATTGTAAGTGTCTTGAGCTGGGGTATGCCCATAAGGCTTTCTTTTGTAAACTTTCTAAACCACAATAAAAAGAAGTTTAAAAAAAAAAAGAATATATACTCAAATAGGTTTTTCTTTTTAAACCAGAGTTTAGAGCCATGTTCCCCTTATGCTCTATGTGAGAACTCTCTTCTTCTTTAGTAAATCAACCTCAAAGAATGCTGCGTATCTAAAAACATCAGCGCATTCCCTAATGTTCTGTTATTATCAGCTCCCCAAGGAAGTTGCATGCCATAATTTTCAGGCACAAAACATCGCAGGTATGAAGTGTGACACTGCCCTCTAGGAAAATATCATTTTCCTTTGAACCAGCTATGAACCAGGTCTAACAAAATACCAGTGTCTTATATAAACTGGAAAGATATACACTATACAATTCAGTATCAATGCCTTGTTAAATAAGGCATAAATATCTGTTCACTTTTTCTCTCTCAGATGTGACTGTCATTTTTAACAGATTCTTATCTAATCTATTAGAACTGTGTTAGGTTTTCTCACTTTGCTAGAAATGAATATGTATAAACAGAGGAATCTTCACAAATGGTAATTATTTCTTTCACAATAGGGACTGCCTTTTAAATATAATAAAATATAATAAAAAATGAACTTCTATTTTGTAACACAAAGATATTTTCAGGTAACAGGCGAATCATTTGGGCCTTGACATCTAAATTATATTATACCACAATAATACTATTATTAATATTGTTACTTACAATTGGTATTATTCACTTGAAGGTAATATTGTGAAAGACACAGATGCCATATTTTAGCTGTTCATGCCTTTTTTTCTCAAGTTAATAGCAGTGCAAGTAACAGGTTTAGTAAAGTTGACGTAAACGACTTCACACAGCGTGACACTGAGGACAGAAATACACCTAGTAACAAACAGTAGGAGTCATTGTGAACACATACGTCACTTACTGCCAGGAATCAATAGTGATGAGGTGATTTAAAAATAGAAGAGACTCATAGAAATAAAAGGAAACAATACACATAAGCACTTTATCTAAACCTTTCAATTAATAATTTTGCCGCTTTGATTATGTAATAGACATTAAAATCTGGTGTGTAGTGCATGAAAATGTGAACTAAGAAAACATCACCCCCAGTAACGTACGTCAATCCAGCTGCATTGCGTTTTGTAGTTATTTCTTATTTCTAAAAGAATACTTACTAAAGTGTAAAAAAATGCTTCTTGACACGTTTGAAGTGGTACACAGTCAGCAGTGTGTAAGAATGAAAGAGGTTCATTGTAACGATAAAACTATTTGTGCTCAAAATTCGCACAGGGAAGCTGAGTTCAGGGACATCCAAGACATTCAGTAATAAATATATGTATGAATAGCTATTTTCTATACCACAGATTATCAAAAGACTTTCAAAACTCCTAAGTATCAAAATGCTAGTCATCACCTTGTGTCTTTGAAGGATAGAAATGTGGTATTACATAATATCCTTGAATGCTACAGAATTGTCGAGTAATAGGTATTTGAGGAGCTGGTAAACGGGTTTATAGTCCTTGTGCTCAAAGGCCCAAGTTTTCTAGTTTAAAATTCCTTTACAACCAGTATCCACTACTTGTGCACAATCTAATACGTTTTCAAAAATGACTGCAACTGCACTTGCAAAGTACAAAGTCTATTTGCCTTTAACCTCCCTGGTGGTATGATTATTTCAGATTTTGGTGCTGAAAGCGGTACCTTTATTTTGCATGGAAATTTGGCATTTTATATTGTAGGCCTGTAATTTTTAGGAATAACTCACTGAAATCTGTCTGAACAAGAGTCTAGTAAACATCCCGGGTATGATAACATTTGAAACACAAAATCATAAATTATAATGTAATAAATAATCATAAAAAATAATATAGTAATACATTTATTTCAATAATATAATCAAACCAAAAACACTGAAATTTGAAATATAGCGTCAAGTTCGCACATCACTGAGCAAAGTCGCAAAATCGTTTTCAGTGTCTGATGATGAATTTCCCCACGAATCATTATCACTCAATTCTGCAAGTAGTTCTAATTTACTATTTCTGTTTTCTAGCATGTCTAAAACCACTTTTGACCTAAAGGGATGCTTTTTGGACGCCATGGACATTTCTCAGTTTTCAGGCAGAAAGAACGGTAAAAATGCAGGCAGGGCACAGGACAAAGCACTAGGGACAAAATGTATGTGAAATGGTTTAATGTTTTACTATGTGATTTTAATGTATTTAGTGAATGTCACTTTTTCACATTTTTAAATTTCCCGCCGTTTGGTCCCCGTACGTCCTGACGTCGCAGGGAACGGAACCCAGAAGACGGATCCGGCATCGGCCGGAGGACATTGCAGGGGACACTGCAGGAGGGACATTGCAGGAGCGAAGGACACGGTAAGTGAAGAAGAGATCCCTGAGCAGCGCTGCAGGATATCCCCAAGTGTAGCTCGGGGTTACTACTTGTGGTGCTGAAACTTTACCCCGAGCTACACTCGTAAATATCTCCAGGGAGGTTAAAAGAATCACACTCACAAAAATGTGTTAAAATCTGTGCATATCTACTCCACCACATTCTATTTGTCTGCAATTCTTACTCTTACCTTCTGTCTATTTTTCAACTCCTTATAACAAGTTCCACCGACAATTATCTTCAATTCACAACTTCTTCTTTCTGTCCTTCCCTTCACAGGAGATACACCCTACAGAGAAAGTTATATAACATAGTGTAATACCATCAATATCTCAATAAAGTGCCCTCCAGTGCTCCACTCTTTTGCCAGTTGTGACCACCAGTGAAAAGTGAAATAACCACTCCACCACCTCACAGACCATGCACCTTACCTGACTAAGTCAGTCAAATAGCATAGGGTAGAAACCAACAATATTCCTGGTTTTCCAATGGTAACGATATGTAGGTCAGAATACTGCTCACAAAGACACAAAGTTGCGAGCGGTATTCTGACCTACATATCATATTTTTTTTAAATATATTCTTCAGATTTTTTTAACATATAAAAAGTAATTTTAACATATATTTTTACATATATTTGTAAATACATTCCAAAAATGTAGATTTGTATTTTTAAAGACATACAGTATATTTGAAAATGTATTTTTAAAAATATGTTTCATATTTTGAAATAAAAACGCATTTCAACATTCAGTATATACAGTATATATGTATTTATTGGAATATATTTTGAAATATATTGAATATGGCCAAAATTGTAGTATTTCAAATATATGTCAATATATTTGGGAAGAATATTTTTAAAATATATTTCAAATATATTTTTCTTCCATGTGGGAGGGAACAGAGATTAGGGAGATAATATCTTGCAATAAAAATTAGAGTGATTTATCTGAGAGACAATAGCTGCAAATATTGTTCAGTAGCTAGACAGTAAGTAGGCAGCTTGGTTAGACAGCAATATAAGAGGGAGAGAAAAAACATTAGAGTGTATTATCTGAAAGGCAATACCTAGTATCTCAGTATTTATATCTACCAGTATTTTTAAGCATTACGGGGGATATATGTGTAAATATATATTCGGTTTTACGTGCTTTGTTTTAATATATGATTTTGCATACACTAATTTATTCATCCAGGGAGATTTAACCAATTAGGTAATTTTTTTTAGTTGGTATTTTAATTTGTATAAGGTTGTTTGTTGAAGGATCTGAGATATTGGCAATGGTGAACTATCACGATTAAGTACCACCCCCTTGCCTGCCCATGAGATCGGCCCCTTTGTAAAAGACAGAGAGTTGCCACAGTTATCCAGGACTTGACAAAGCGCATGCATTGTCGTGGCAACTGGATTGCTTGTGGTTCAGCTTGAATCTCTGTGGCTGTCTTCCACTTTCTCCCAGGACCCATGACATCATTTCTGGTGCGCCGCGGTCCCTGTTCCTGTCAGCCTGCTTCTACCTGTCAAGGGATGAGCATTCCTGGTTCCGGAAATAGTGAAGAACCTCCTGCGCTCCTAACGAAGTCCCTATACAATTAATATATAAAAGGTACAGCTGCCAACATCCAATCATGTACCTAATGATCTATATGTGAATAATACAAATAATGATGTGGCGCTAATACCATGTGAAACCCACCAACGTGAATACAAATATAAAACAATATATGGAAAATAATAAAAATAAACAAATCATGCAAAGTGATAATGATGACAAGTGCCAACAACACTCGCACAAACATGTGTACAAATACAATAAAATAAAATAAAATAAAATAGAAGTGCCAAGAAAGAGTCCAAATGAGACCAATAAATCAATAATGCCTAATCTAAAAGTGATGTAAAAATTATATACCTTATAACAAAACGTCCAAAATAGGACTGCACATAAAAGTGCTAAACACAACCCCCCAAGAAAATGCACTAATGGCATAAATTCCCAAACCCGCATAGAAACAAACAATGTGACACACAAAAAACAAAACGCACCTAAATGGTGCATGCGTGATAATAAACAACAAATAATCACATAAACATAACGTGCATCAAAACACAGAAAAAAACGCATACCACTAAAATGCGTATACTAAACACAAAATACAAATAAAAAGTCCAGTGTGGTGAATAACACCTAAATTCTGTAAGATGATAAACCCTTTGTGACGGTGAATACTAGGTGATAACAGGTGCCAGGAAGGTATTCAAAAAATGGCTGCAATGCCCACTCACCTCCTTGTCTCGACCCGCACAAGGCCAAAACACCTTTAGGATCTCTACAATGGATCCTCCATGTATGGAACTGCTCCAAAATCTCGTCACTCTCCCCACAATGGTCTCCCCTCAAGTATAAGCTCAATGCAGTAGATCTCCTCTCCAGGCAGATATGCAATAAGTGGCCAATCATTCCATCATGAAACATAAGTAAACACTTCCATAGTGTAATACCATTTATTAAAGGAATATGGTAACAAGCTTCTGCAATATGCACTCACATTTTACTCCATCTTTCTTACAGCATTGATTTTTTTCAAACCTCATGTCAGATGTAGTTGCATGGGTGTCTCAATATGGTGCCCAGACCGGAAGTGCGTCACCACGTGGCGACGCGTTGCATCACATTAATCACGTGACTTCATCAGGGCTAACCTGATAGGGTGACCAATCTAACTCATATATATATATATATATATACATATATGCACCCTCTCCCCGAGGCAATCTAGGCATAATAGTAATAATAACATATAGGGTCAAAGGGGATATCAATACCACTCCACCTTAAATGAATGGATCCATACCTGATATATTATGATGTTGTTCACTTTCTGTACCAGTAAAGTTCCATTTGATTTTAATGGTTTTTTACACTCTGAGAACATATTGCGAGGGCCGTACAGCTAGCCTTTTACTAATATTTTACTACTATTCAGAATTGATCTCAGTAACTAGCGTAGTACCCGTCACATCTGCAGCCCCTTTAAGACACCCAGTTGAGCTTTTCAACCCCTGCTGCACAAACTGTTTCTTCTCTCCCTGTGCAATGATGGATATGTGCAGGGAGAAGGGAAGCAAAAAGGAATCTTATTGGCTGCAGCTGCAGATTGGACAATGCCCACCCCTAGCAATGGGGCAGGGAAGGGATCTGATTGGCTGCATTGACTGGGACCTTTATCTCAGCCTACTGGCAGACTTGTGGTAAACTGAGACCTGCAGGAGTGGGCTGTGGGAACCCAAAGAGTGATTGTGTGTTGTCTGGGAGGGAGATGCCTGACTTCCAGGAGTCAAGGGTTCAGGTGGCTGTTTCCAAACTGAGAAGTGCTGCTGCTGTAGAGCCTGCTACTGTTGATTGCAGGGCCACATGCTGTGATACAAAGCTGCTGAGAGGAGCATGGGACAGTGCTGCTGCAGTGCCATTTTGTGCTGCAGTGAAATGACCATGTGCTACTGTGCTGGTTATGCTGTCTACAAGAGGAACTTATTGCTCAGGGAGTCAAGCTGCTATTCCAGTACCCTGCTGTTCCCGTTTCCTGGAGTTTCCATTGTTCCAGAGGGTCCCAGAGTTCCAACTGTTCCAGTTTTCATGTTATTTCAGCTGTTCCAATGTTGTGGTGCTGAGAGAAAGCTGCATCAGGAATCCAGATGTACTTGAAGGAAACTCCAGTCATCATTTACCTATGAACCATCAGAAATGGTGAGAGGTCTTTTGGCCACCTGGGCCTTGTTGCAGTTTGTTTCAGTATAGCATTCCACCATGAGAAAAGGGCCCTGTAGGTGGCAGTGCTGTTGGTAAAACCCCTCTGGCCAGTGGCTAGGCAGGGCGGTTTGTTTGTAGACAGACCACTTTTCCTAAGTGATAGGCCCACCTCCTAAATACTGAGGTGTATTTGCAGTTTGCCTGTATTTGATATCGTGAAATACTGTGAATAGAATTTACTAAAACTGGAGCAGAGAGCATGTGGAGCAGCTTGGTATAGTAACCAATGAGCTAAAAACTTCAGCATGTTCACTTAAGCTTTGAAAATGAAAGGTAAAAGTTGATTGGTTGTCATGCACAGCTGCTCCAGTCTGTATGTATTGCAGCTGTTTCGCGTTGTTTAACCAAACTTTTATTACAGGGCTTATTTTACTTATTATAAAGCCCAAACAATTCAGCAACTTCTTCAAGAGTATCATTACAGCATGAAAGTGGAAACTGGTCAAAATATGCTATCTTTTCTGCTAGATACACGCTAAGCTATCTTTTCTGCCCAATATACACAGATCTCACACAAGTGCTAAAGAACATTTTTGTATGTAACCTATATATACATATGTTTATTGCACAGATTGCAGAGTCTGTACAGGACCTAAGTATGTTTTATTTTACATACAAACCTCTAGCCTTGTATTAAACCTTGAATAGACCACATCCGTTACCACATCCTGGACTATGTTTCCTTAATAATAGCAACATGACAAACATAAAAAATTTGCATCTTAAAATAATGTGCTGGTTTGCTTATAAAAAGTTTTTGAAATTTTGTCCAGGTTTGTGTCTTACAGCGAAAAGCAAATTGATATAATGATCATCATGTAAACATATGTTAGCGAACTGTGCCTAATAAATGCTAAAAAAATCTTTCATTAGTGAATTGGTAGTCTATTCCAGTGCCACCTCTAATTAGGTATTGCATTATGTAATTTGAAATGTCATTGTCTCTTAAATCAGATTACACCACAAATGCTCACTTACCTTAGTAAAAAAAAGCAAAGTTCTTTTTGAATACCCAGCCACATGCAGTAAAATTTAAAAAAATAGAATTTTTCCTTGCACATGATGCTGAATGAATGAAGTGAACAAAGCTTGACCTTATTCACTTTGTTAACTTTTGTTCCTACCCTTGCTTTGAAAGTGAATGTATTAAAAACATATCTGGTAGACAAGCACCTTTGTTGTCAGTTTTTGGTCCAGAGTGTTTAGGCTTCCATATGCCCTATTTCACATAGAAATATCATGCAACCAATTATTATTATTATACAGGATTTATATAGTGCCAACAGTTTGCTCAGCAGTTACAATATAACAGGAGACAATACAGGAACAATACAATTCAATGGGCGGCACAGAGGCTTAGTGGTTAGCACATCTGCCTTGCAGTAAATGGGTCATGGGTTTGATTCCCGACCATGGGGCCTCCTGCATGGAGTTTGCATGTTCTCCCTGTGCTTGCGTGGGTTTCCTCCGGGTGCTCCAGTTTCCTCCCACACTCCAAAGACATGCTGGTAGGTTAATTGGATCCTGTCTAAATTGGCCCTAATATGTGTATGTATGAATGTGAGTTAGGGACCTTAGATTGTACACCCCTTGAGGGTTAGGGACTGATGTGAATGTTCAAGAAGGTTAAGTGGGCCCTGCTCCTTGGAGCTTACAATCTCAGAGGGAGGGGCTAGTGGTACAAAAGGTAATAACTGTGGGGGTGGACTGTTAGGAAGAAGAGAAGATTCCATTATCAGCTGAAGGCATGATAGGTTTCGTTGAAGAGATAGGTTTCAGAGATCACCTAAAAGTGAGCAGAGTAGCACTTTTACATGACCAAAATGATAGCTTATTTAAAGTGGTTCTGAATACTGAAGGTTTTTTACCTATGCATGAAGGTAAAAAACCTTCAGTGTGCAGCTCCCCCCTCAGCCCCTCCTAATACTTACCGGAGCCTGATCGTGATTCAGTGCTGTTCACGAGAGCCTCGGCTCTCCCAGGTCTCTCTCTCCTTATTGGCTGAGACAAAGCAGCGGGAGCCATTGGCTCCTAATACTGTCAACAGCCAGAAGAGGGAACAAGGGAGGCCTAGCTATGCTCTGTATGTCTTATGGACATACAGGGCTGGCTCAGGAGTGAGCATTTGGTTCTAGTTTTGGAGTGGGGTGTTGTTTACGGCTTCCAATATTTGTTATTCTTTTTTATACATTTATTACATCTTCATGTTCTTGTGTCGTGGGACTACACCTGTCGCAATTGCCATCCATGTTTCAGTCTGCAAAAATGTAGAGTATTCCCCCTGAGCTAAATATGTACCTAAAAGATACTAAGCAGCTAACACCTTGATCCTATACCTATAGGTGAAAAATGCAAACAATAATAAAATAGTGTAATGCTACATATAACAATATATGTTCTATATAAATGATGATAAATAAACCAGTGATATATTAAACGTGAAAAATAGTGAACATATGTGAATCCACATGAAAGGTCCTATGCTTGGACTCAATTAGTGAACTATAAAATATCAGTGATAAATAAACTCATAAAATAAACCCAATCCCTTTTGCTGGATAAAAAACAATTGTGTCCTTATTACCCGATCTCCTGGGACTTTAACCACACTGACATCATACAGCAACACAGGTTTCACTTCCACTGGATAGGCAGGTAACCTTACAAATGTCAACTTATTTTCATGTAGCCCACAGCCCCGCTCCTCCTCCTTCAGGCTCATCACCCACAATGAGAGCAGACCACAGAACAAACTAGTTCCCACAGCAGGCTGGGAAGTCCCAGGAGATCAGGTAATAAGGAGTGCACATTCAGGAAGGATCCAGGGGTGATCCAAAAGGCACATTGGCCCTTTGGGGTCGCCGGCTTGAGGTGAGAGGCCATTGCAGCCAGTGAAGGTTATCTTATCGATGTACACACACTGCACATATTGCATGCCCTGGAGCAGTGAAGCACCTTGATTGCATCTTTCACATGTATTGGACTTTTATTATCAATTTATTAATTTTTTCACGTATTGATTTATTGAATGCATTTTTCTATTTATTATATGTAGAGATGAGCGAAGAAATGAAAAATTCGATTCGACTGATTCGGCGAATTCGTGGACAATATTCGATTCGAGTCGAATAAATTCGCTGTGAATTTAACTTAAAAAAGGGTGTTTCTAGGCTTCAGAGAGACTTAATATTAGTGCAGAACACTGTACCTTTAATTTAAATGCCCTTGGAGTCTGCTGGGGAAGAGAAATAATACTGTCTGTCAGTATGACATGCAGATGAGTGCCGTCGATCTTAGAATCACTGCACACTTCACTCCTTTGGCCAGTCACGGGGCCAAAACCAGTGTTTGGAGCCACAGTGTGGCGGTGGAGGCAGCAGCAATGGGAGGCCATACAGCAACCTATGACAAAATGGAAACCAGCAGGAGCGTGAGGAGACCTGAAAGTGGCACATGGCAGAGTGGGAGCAATGGGAGGCGGTACAGGGACCCAGGTCACACTATGGGCCCAGCAGCAGCGTGACCAGGCGGTACGGGGGCCCATGGCCGATATGGGGCTTGGTGGCACCTATGGAAGGCCTGTAATCTGCCAGCAACCTATGACAAAATGGACAACCGCAGGAGTGTGAGGAGATTTCAAAGTGGCACATGGCAGAGTGGAAGCAATGGGAGGCCGTACAGGGACCCAGGTCACACTGTGGGACCAGCATCAGCGTGAACAGGCGGTACGGGGGCCCATGGCCGATTTGACCTCATTCATCCCATAGTCCTGCCGACTCACGAATAGCGTGGCCTCCTCAAAGGGCCTGAGCAAGCGCAGGTGTCACACATGAGCTGACAATGGCTGACATCTAAGTTACACAGGGAGTACCTTTATCCGCTTTTAACATCAGGAAATCTGTGATGGCCTTTAGCTGTTCGTAAAGGCGGTCTAACATATGTAGGGTTGAATTACACCTTGTTGCAACGTCACAGCATGAGGAGTCGGTACGGGGGCCCATGGCAGATTACATGTCTGGCAGCAGCTATGTGAGGCCCGTAATCTGCCTGCACCCTATGTCAAAAAATTTAACACACCAGCAGTGTGAAGAGACCTGAAAGTGGCACATGGCAGCAGAGTGTGGCGATGGAGACAGCAGCAATGGGAGGCCGTACAGGGACCCATGAGAGACTCTAGACTTGGCAGCAGCATGAGGAGGCGGTATATAGGGGCCCATGGCAGATTAGGGGCCTGGCAGCAGCTATGTGAGGCCCGTAATCTGCCTGCACCCTATGTCAAAAAATTTAACACACCAGCAGTGTGAAGAGACCTGAAAGTGGCACATGGCAGCAGAGTGTGGCGATGGAGACAGCAGCAATGGGAGGCCATACAGGGACCCATGACAGACTCTGGACTTGGCAGCAGCATGAGGAGGCGGTATATAGGGGCCCATGGCAGATTAGGGGCCTGGCAGCAGCTATGTGAGGCCCGTAATCTGCCTGCACCCTATGTCAAAAAATTTAACACACCAGCAGTGTGAAGAGACCTGAAAGTGGCACATGGCAGCAGAGTGTGGCGATGGAGACAGCAGCAATGGGAGGCCGTACAGGGACCCATGACAGACTCTAGACTTGGCAGCAGCATGAGGAGGCGGTATATAGGGGCCCATGGCAGATTAGGGGCCTGGCAGCAGCTATGTGAGGCCCGTAATCTGCCTGCACCCTATGTCAAAAAATTAAACACACCAGCAGTGTGAAGAGACCTGAAAGTGGCACATGGCAGCAGAGTGTGGCGATGGAGACAGCAGCAATGGGAGGCCATACAGGGACCCATGACAGACTCTGGACTTGGCAGCAGCATGAGGAGGCGGTATATAGGGGCCCATGGCAGATTAGGGGCCTGGCAGCAGCTATGTGAGGCCCGTAATCTGCCTGCACCCTATGTCAAAAAATTTAACACACCAGCAGTGTGAAGAGACCTGAAAGTGGCACATGGCAGCAGAGTGTGGCGATGGAGACAGCAGCAATGGGAGGCCGTACAGGGACCCATGACAGACTCTAGACTTGGCAGCAGCATGAGGAGGCGGTATATAGGGGCCCATGGCAGATTAGGGGCCTGGCAGCAGCTATGTGAGGCCCGTAATCTGCCTGCACCCTATGTCAAAAAATTTAACACACCAGCAGTGTGAAGAGACCTGAAAGTGGCACATGGCAGCAGAGTGTGGCGATGGAGACAGCAGCAATGGGAGGCCATACAGGGACCCATGACAGACTCTGGACTTGGCAGCAGCATGAGGAGGCGGTATATAGGGGCCCATGGCAGATTAGGGGCCTGGCAGCAGCTATGTGAGGCCCGTAATCTGCCTGCACCCTATGTCAAAAAATTTAACACACCAGCAGTGTGAAGAGACCTGAAAGTGGCACATGGCAGCAGAGTGTGGCGATGGAGACAGCAGCAATGGGAGGCCGTACAGGGACCCATGACAGACTCTAGACTTGGCAGCAGCATGAGGAGGCGGTATATAGGGGCCCATGGCAGATTAGGGGCCTGGCAGCAGCTATGTGAGGCCCGTAATCTGCCTGCACCCTATGTCAAAAAATTTAACACACCAGCAGTGTGAAGAGACCTGAAAGTGGCACATGGCAGCAGAGTGTGGCGATGGAGACAGCAGCAATGGGAGGCCATACAGGGACCCATGACAGACTCTGGACTTGGCAGCAGCATGAGGAGGCGGTATATAGGGGCCCATGGCAGATTAGGGGCCTGGCAGCAGCTATGGGAGGCCCGTAATCTGCCTGCACCCTATGTCAAAAAATTTAACACACCAGCAGTGTGAAGAGACCTGAAAGTGGCACATGGCAGCAGAGTGTGGCGATGGAGACAGCAGCAATGGGAGGCCGTACAGGGACCCATGACAGACTCTAGACTTGGCAGCAGCATGAGGAGGCGGTATATAGGGGCCCATGGCAGATTAGGGGCCTGGCAGCAGCTATGTGAGGCCCGTAATCTGCCTGCACCCTATGTCAAAAAATTTAACACACCAGCAGTGTGAAGAGACCTGAAAGTGGCACATGGCAGCAGAGTGTGGCGATGGAGACAGCAGCAATGGGAGGCCGTACAGGGACCCATGACAGACTCTAGACTTGGCAGCAGCATGAGGAGGCGGTATATAGGGGCCCATGGCAGATTAGGGGCCTGGCAGCAGCTATGTGAGGCCCGTAATCTGCCTGCACCCTATGTCAAAAAATTTAACACACCAGCAGTGTGAAGAGACCTGAAAGTGGCACATGGCAGCAGAGTGTGGCGATGGAGACAGCAGCAATGGGAGGCCGTACAGGGACCCATGACAGACTCTGGACTTGGCAGCAGCATGAGGAGGCGGTATATAGGGGCCCATGGCAGATTAGGGGCCTGGCAGCAGCTATGTGAGGCCCGTAATCTGCCTGCACCCTATGTCAAAAAATTAAACACACCAGCAGTGTGAAGAGACCTGAAAGTGGCACATGGCAGCAGAGTGTGGCGATGGAGACAGCAGCAATGGGAGGCCTTACAGGGACCCATGACAGACTCTGGACTTGGCAGCAGCATGAGGAGGCGGTATATAGGGGCCCATGGCAGATTAGGGGCCTGGCAGCAGCTATGTGAGGCCCGTAATCTGCCTGCACCCTATGTCAAAAAATTTAACACACCAGCAGTGTGAAGAGACCTGAAAGTGGCACATGGCAGCAGAGTGTGGCGATGGAGACAGCAGCAATGGGAGGCCGTACAGGGACCCATGAGAGACTCTAGACTTGGCAGCAGCATGAGGAGGCGGTATATAGGGGCCCATGGCAGATTAGGGGCCTGGCAGCAGCTATGTGAGGCCCGTAATCTGCCTGCACCCTATGTCAAAAAATTTAACACACCAGCAGTGTGAAGAGACCTGAAAGTGGCACATGGCAGCAGAGTGTGGCGATGGAGACAGCAGCAATGGGAGGCCGTACAGGGACCCATGACAGACTCTAGACTTGGCAGCAGCATGAGGAGGCGGTATATAGGGGCCCATGGCAGATTAGGGGCCTGGCAGCAGCTATGTGAGGCCCGTAATCTGCCTGCACCCTATGTCAAAAAATTAAACACACCAGCAGTGTGAAGAGACCTGAAAGTGGCACATGGCAGCAGAGTGTGGCGATGGAGACAGCAGCAATGGGAGGCCATACAGGGACCCATGACAGACTCTGGACTTGGCAGCAGCATGAGGAGGCGGTATATAGGGGCCCATGGCAGATTAGGGGCCTGGCAGCAGCTATGTGAGGCCCGTAATCTGCCTGCACCCTATGTCAAAAAATTTAACACACCAGCAGTGTGAAGAGACCTGAAAGTGGCACATGGCAGCAGAGTGTGGCGATGGAGACAGCAGCAATGGGAGGCCGTACAGGGACCCATGACAGACTCTAGACTTGGCAGCAGCATGAGGAGGCGGTATATAGGGGCCCATGGCAGATTAGGGGCCTGGCAGCAGCTATGTGAGGCCCGTAATCTGCCTGCACCCTATGTCAAAAAATTTAACACACCAGCAGTGTGAAGAGACCTGAAAGTGGCACATGGCAGCAGAGTGTGGCGATGGAGACAGCAGCAATGGGAGGCCGTACAGGGACCCATGACAGACTCTAGACTTGGCAGCAGCATGAGGAGGCGGTATATAGGGGCCCATGGCAGATTAGGGGCCTGGCAGCAGCTATGTGAGGCCCGTAATCTGCCTGCACCCTATGTCAAAAAATTTAACACACCAGCAGTGTGAAGAGACCTGAAAGTGGCACATGGCAGCAGAGTGTGGCGATGGAGACAGCAGCAATGGGAGGCCGTACAGGGACCCATGACAGACTCTGGACTTGGCAGCAGCATGAGGAGGCGGTATATAGGGGCCCATGGCAGATTAGGGGCCTGGCAGCAGCTATGGGAGGCCCGTAATCTGCCTGCACCCTATGTCAAAAAATTTAACACACCAGCAGTGTGAAGAGACCTGAAAGTGGCACATGGCAGCAGAGTGTGGCGATGGAGACAGCAGCAATGGGAGGCCGTACAGGGACCCATGACAGACTCTAGACTTGGCAGCAGCATGAGGAGGCGGTATATAGGGGCCCATGGCAGATTAGGGGCCTGGCAGCAGCTATGTGAGGCCCGTAATCTGCCTGCACCCTATGTCAAAAAATTTAACACACCAGCAGTGTGAAGAGACCTGAAAGTGGCACATGGCAGCAGAGTGTGGCGATGGAGACAGCAGCAATGGGAGGCCGTACAGGGACCCATGACAGACTCTAGACTTGGCAGCAGCATGAGGAGGCGGTATATAGGGGCCCATGGCAGATTAGGGGCCTGGCAGCAGCTATGTGAGGCCCGTAATCTGCCTGCACCCTATGTCAAAAAATTTAACACACCAGCAGTGTGAAGAGACCTGAAAGTGGCACATGGCAGCAGAGTGTGGCGATGGAGACAGCAGCAATGGGAGGCCGTACAGGGACCCATGACAGACTCTGGACTTGGCAGCAGCATGAGGAGGCGGTATATAGGGGCCCATGGCAGATTAGGGGCCTGGCAGCAGCTATGTGAGGCCCGTAATCTGCCTGCACCCTATGTCAAAAAATTAAACACACCAGCAGTGTGAAGAGACCTGAAAGTGGCACATGGCAGCAGAGTGTGGCGATGGAGACAGCAGCAATGGGAGGCCTTACAGGGACCCATGACAGACTCTGGACTTGGCAGCAGCATGAGGAGGCGGTATATAGGGGCCCATGGCAGATTAGGGGCCTGGCAGCAGCTATGTGAGGCCCGTAATCTGCCTGCACCCTATGTCAAAAAATTTAACACACCAGCAGTGTGAAGAGACCTGAAAGTGGCACATGGCAGCAGAGTGTGGCGATGGAGACAGCAGCAATGGGAGGCCGTACAGGGACCCATGAGAGACTCTAGACTTGGCAGCAGCATGAGGAGGCGGTATATAGGGGCCCATGGCAGATTAGGGGCCTGGCAGCAGCTATGTGAGGCCCGTAATCTGCCTGCACCCTATGTCAAAAAATTAAACACACCAGCAGTGTGAAGAGACCTGAAAGTGGCACATGGCAGCAGAGTGTGGCGATGGAGACAGCAGCAATGGGAGGCCGTACAGGGACCCATGACAGACTCTAGACTTGGCAGCAGCATGAGGAGGCGGTATATAGGGGCCCATGGCAGATTAGGGGCCTGGCAGCAGCTATGTGAGGCCCGTAATCTGCCTGCACCCTATGTCAAAAAATTTAACACACCAGCAGTGTGAAGAGACCTGAAAGTGGCACATGGCAGCAGAGTGTGGCGATGGAGACAGCAGCAATGGGAGGCCGTACAGGGACCCATGAGAGACTCTGGACTTGGCAGCAGCATGAGGAGGCGGTATATAGGGGCCCATGGCAGATTAGGGGCCTGGCAGCAGCTATGTGAGGCCCGTAATCTGCCTGCACCCTATGTCAAAAAATTTAACACACCAGCAGTGTGAAGAGACCTGAAAGTGGCACATGGCAGCAGAGTGTGGCGATGGAGACAGCAGCAATGGGAGGCCGTACAGGGACCCATGACAGACTCTGGACTTGGCAGCAGCATGAGGAGGCGGTATATAGGGGCCCATGGCAGATTAGGGGCCTGGCAGCAGCTATGTGAGGCCCGTAATCTGCCTGCACCCTATGTCAAAAAATTTAACACACCAGCAGTGTGAAGAGACCTGAAAGTGGCACATGGCAGCAGAGTGTGGCGATGGAGACAGCAGCAATGGGAGGCCGTACAGGGACCCATGAGAGACTCTGGACTTGGCAGCAGCATGAGGAGGCGGTATATAGGGGCCCATGGCAGATTAGGGGCCTGGCAGCAGCTATGTGAGGCCCGTAATCTGCCTGCACCCTATGTCAAAAAATTAAACACACCAGCAGTGTGAAGAGACCTGAAAGTGGCACATGGCAGCAGAGTGTGGCGATGGAGACAGCAGCAATGGGAGGCCATACAGGGACCCATGACAGACTCTGGACTTGGCAGCAGCATGAGGAGGCGGTATATAGGGGCCCATGGCAGATTAGGGGCCTGGCAGCAGCTATAGGAGGCCCGTAATCTGCCAGCACCCTATGTCAAAAAATTAAACACACCAGCAGTGTGAGGAGACCTGAAAGTAGCACATGTTTGAGGCATGATTCATGGCGGATTTAGTCAGTTGTGTCAGGAACTGGTGGTTTGAAATCCAGACTAATCCACGCCTGATTCATTTTCACAAACGTGAGTCTCTCCACACTTTGGGTGGACAGTCGTGTCCTCCGCGGAGTTACAATACCTCCTGCCGCACTAAACACGCGCTCCGATGCCACGCTACTGGCCGGGCATGACAGCCTTTCAAGGGCAAATTCAGCTAGTTGGGGCCAAAGGTCAAGTTTCGTTGCCCAGTAGTCAAGGGGATTGTCTACCTCGGTTGGCAGGGTGCTGTCCAAGTAGGCCCAAGCCTGTTGTTTGAGCTCCTGCTCCAGGTCCACCTGATGCTGCTGCTGCTGCTGCGGCTGGTTAGTAGTTTCCTCACTGCGCTGGTGAAGAAAGCTACTCATCATCGACTGCAGACTGAGGCAGCCACTGCTGGTGGAGCTGCCACTGCTCCTACCACCCCACCCCTCCCCTGCTGCCATGCCAGCGGAACGCGAGCGCACAGGGCCCACAGTGTCTGAGGATGGACGTTGGCGCACAAAGGCAGAGACCAACTGACTACATAGGTGGTTTTTATAGTACGTAATTTTGGCCTCCCTCTCAGCAGGTGTGAAAAAGGCCACCATTTTGGACCGGTAGCGAGGGTCCAACAAGGTGGACAGCCAAAAGTCATCCCTCTGTCTGATGGTTATTATTCGGCTGTCGCTACGCAAGCAACCGAGCATGCTATGGGCCATTTGTGCCAAGGAATGCGAGGGACTCCCTGCCTCCATCTCCACAGCATACTGCCACGGTGCGTCTGGGTCCTCTGTCTCCTCCTCCTCCTCCTCTACCAGATGCTCCTGCTCCTCCACTCCTGTCCGCTGAGTGGAAAAACCACCCATTTCACTCAATAATTCCTGAGCACAAATGTCCTCCTCTACCTCCTCCTCTTCTTCCTGTCCTGCCCCCACAGGGGTCATGTGGCGTTGAGATCTGTGCGCCACGTCTACCGCACCCTGACCAGCCATTGTTAACAGCATTTGTTCCAGGACGTGCAACAGAGGAATGACGTCGTTCATCCCATAGTCCTGCCGACTCACGAATAGCGTGGCCTCCTCAAAGGGCCTGAGCAAGCGGCAGGTGTCACGCATGAGCTGCCAATGGCTGACATCTAAGTTACACAGGGGAGTACCTTTATCCGCTTGTAACATCAGGAAATCGGTGATGGCCTTTCGCTGCTCGTAAAGGCGGTCTAACATGTGTAGGGTTGAATTCCACCTTGTTGCAACGTCGCAGATCAGGCGATGCTGTGGAATTCCGTTCTGCCGCTGCAGCTCAATGAGGGTGTTCTTTGCGGTGTAGGAATGGCTGAAATGCATGCACAGTTTACGTGACATTTTAAGGATGTCTTGCAGTGGGATGGTGGATTTTAGGAACCGCTTGACAACCAGATTGAACACGTGAGCCATGCATGGCGCATGGCACAACCTTCCTTGACGCAGAGCAGACACCATGTTCTTTCCGTTGTCAGTCAACATGGTTCCGATTTTTAGTTTGCGCGGAGACAGCCATCTGTCGATTTCTCTGTTCATTACACTCAGCAGTTCCTCCCCTGTGTGACTACGTTCGCCAAGGCATACCAGGTGCAGCACAGCGTGACACCGTTGCGCCCTGCACATGTGATATGCCGGTCGGGTAATGGGACTCTGCACGGGGGTGGCGGCTGAGGACACGGCGGAAAAAGAGGTGGTAGAGGCGGACATGCTTGCTGGACCAAGGACGTGCAAACGTGGAGGCAAAAGCGTCGTGACCTGTCCAAGTTGCTGGTGCGGCTGTGCCGGCACCACGTTCACCCAGTGGGCCGTAAATGACATGTACTGTCCCTGACCGTAGTTACAGCTCCACACGTCGGCGCTGCCGTGCACTTTGGCAGAGACCGACATGCTCAAAGACTGGCCCACCATCTCTTCTACATGTGAATGCAGGGCTGGCACTGCCTTTTGGGCAAAGAAATGACGGCTTGGCACTCTCCACCGCGGCGCGGCACAAGCCATCATTTCTCGGAAAGGTGCTGAGTCCACCAGTTGGAAAGGGAGGGACTGCAGCACCAGCAACTTGGACAGGAGGACGTTCAGCTTTTGCACCGTCGGGTGCGTGCTCGCAAACTGTTGTCTCTTGGATACGGATTCCAAGAAAGACTGTTGACGGAATCCGAGAAGAGGAGTAGCAGGAGAAGGAGCATCTGAACGAGCGGAAGATGCCAATGAGCGACAACTCCCCTCAGCAGAGGTGTTGGAGCCTTGACTGGCTGATAGAGGGCGATTGACGACGTCGGGTGACGGAGCAAGTAACGGAGCGGGTGATGGAGCGGGGGCTGGGGCAGGCAGAACCGCCGTATGTTTATCACGGTTTTCCCAGGCCACCGAATGGTGACGCTGCATATGCTGACGCAACGCTGTAGTCCCAACATGGGCCCCCTGGCCACGCTTGCATTTCTGGCCACATAGTCGACATACGGCTACGTTTACTTCCTCGGGCGGCTTGAGGAAAAATTGCCACACCACCGAGTAGGAAACTTTGCCCCCGCTACTCTTCACTGGCTGACTGCTACTTCCTCCGTGCGCACCGGCACCACTACTGGCCGTGGTGGTAGGCTGCAGTGGAGCTGGTGCTCTACTCCGTGGACGTTTGGCTCCACTGACACTGATGCGACCCTGCTGCTGTCTCCTGGGCAACCCACCGACTGTTTTGCTCGCTGCCAAGCTGCCACCCTCTTCTCCTGATGATGCGGAAGAAATTGCCTGATGACGACGAGGCTGCCAAGTGCGATCAACCTCCTCATCATCAAGTAGGGTCTCCGCCTCACTACTAGCCCCCTCGGCTGCGTCTGGGTCAGGAGACAGACCTGTCTCTAGACCGGCTACCGAGCCACTCTCCTCGCCAGTACTTGTTCGCTTGGCTGCTGAAAAGGCCGATGTCTCCCCCCGTTCCTGACCGCCCTCTGTTAGCTCTTCCTCACTGTACAGTGGGGCTGAGCCCACAGCATGCGATACTTCGCTTGGTGAGGGAACAGCAAAGGACAGGGGCAGGTAGAGGACACGTGATTTCAGTGGGCTTGCTCCCGGGCCATGCCAACTAACGGTTGTGTCTGACGTACCCACCGACCGTTGGCTGTAGGTGTCAGAGGTGACCTGGGAAGAGGAAGACGACCGAGCCAACCAATCAATGACGGCAGGGTTGTCGGTGGAGACACGACCGCTGGATGACACCGGGAGCACTGGCCTCTGGCTGCGAATACTGCTGCCTCGACCCCTTCCTCTGCTGCCACGTCTGCTCGCTCCTAAAACATTGCCTCCTCTGCCACTCCTCTGCATGTTGTCTGACATACTATTTAATTCAACGATTAGGTGTCCCTGAGTAACAATTCTCTGGCACTCAGTAACAATTCTGTCTGTCCCTGAGTATGAATTCTGTGGCCCTGAGTAACAATTATGTGTCTGTGCGAGTAACAATTCTGTGTCTGTGCGAGTAACAATTCTGTGTCTGTGCAAGTAACAATTTTGTGTCTGTGCGAGTAACAATTCTCTGGCACTCAGTAACAATTCTGTCTGTCCCTGAGTAACAATTCTCTGGCACTCAGTAACAATTCTGTCTGTCCCTGAGTATGAATTCTGTGGCCCTGAGTAACAATTCTGTGTCTGTGCGAGTAACAATTCTGTGTCTGTGCAAGTAACAATTTTGTGTCTGTGCGAGTAACAATTCTCTGGCACTCAGTAACAATTCTGTCTGTCCCTGAGTAACAATTCTCTGGCACTCAGTAACAATTCTGTCTGTCCCTGAGTATGAATTCTGTGGCCCTGAGTAACAATTCTGTGTCTGTGCGAGTAACAATTCTGTGTCTGTGCAAGTAACAATTTTGTGTCTGTGCGAGTAACAATTCTCTGGCACTCAGTAACAATTCTGTCTGTCCCTGAGTAACAATTCTCTGGCACTCAGTAACAATTCTGTCTGTCCCTGAGTAACAATTCTCTGGCACTCAGTAACAATTCTGTCTATCCCTGAGTATGAATTCTGTGGCCCTGAGTAACAATTCTGTGTCTGTGCGAGTAACAATTCTGTGTCTGTGCAAGTAACAATTTTGTGTCTGTGCGAGTAACAATTCTCTGGCACTCAGTAACAATTCTGTCTGTCCCTGAGTAACAATTCTCTGGCACTCAGTAACAATTCTGTCTGTCCCTGAGTAACAATTCTCTGGCACTCAGTAACAATTCTGTCTGTCCCTGAGTATGAATTCTGTGGCCCTGAGTAACAATTCTGTGTCTGTGCGAGTAACAATTCTGTGTCTGTGCAAGTAACAATTTTGTGTCTGTGCGAGTAACAATTCTCTGGCACTCAGTAACAATTCTGTCTGTCCCTGAGTAACAATTCTCTGGCACTCAGTAACAATTCTGTCTGTCCCTGAGTAACAATTCTCTGGCACTCAGTAACAATTCTGTCTATCCCTGAGTATGAATTCTGTGGCCCTGAGTAACAATTCTGTGTCTGTGCGAGTAACAATTCTGTGTCTGTGCAAGTAACAATTTTGTGTCTGTGCGAGTAACAATTCTCTGGCACTCAGTAACAATTCTGTCTGTCCCTGAGTAACAATTCTCTGGCACTCAGTAACAATTCTGTCTGTCCCTGAGTAACAATTCTCTGGCACTCAGTAACAATTCTGTCTATCCCTGAGTATGAATTCTGTGGCCCTGAGTAACAATTCTGTGTCTGTGCGAGTAACAATTCTGTGTCTGTGCAAGTAACAATTTTGTGTCTGTGCGAGTAACAATTCTCTGGCACTCAGTAACAATTCTGTCTGTCCCTGAGTAACAATTCTCTGGCACTCAGTAACAATTCTGTCTGTCCCTGAGTAACAATTCTCTGGCACTCAGTAACAATTCTGTCTATCCCTGAGTATGAATTCTGTGGCCCTGAGTAACAATTCTGTGTCTGTGCGAGTAACAATTCTGTGTCTGTGCAAGTAACAATTTTGTGTCTGTGCGAGTAACAATTCTCTGGCACTCAGTAACAATTCTGTCTGTCCCTGAGTAACAATTCTCTGGCACTCAGTAACAATTCTGTCTGTCCCTGAGTAACAATTCTCTGGCACTCAGTAACAATTCTGTCTGTCCCTGAGTAACAATTCTCTGGCACTCAGTAACAATTCTGTCTGTCCCTGAGTAACAATTCTCTGGCACTCAGTAACAATTCTGTCTGTCCCTGAGTATGAATTCTGTGGCCCTGAGTAACAATTCTGTGTCTGTGCGAGTAACAATTCTGTGTCTGTGCAAGTAACAATTTTGTGTCTGTGCGAGTAACAAATCTCTGGCACTCAGTAACAATTCTGTCTGTCCCTGAGTAACAATTCTCTGGCACTCAGTAACAATTCTGTCTGTCCCTGAGTAACAATTCTCTGGCACTCAGTAACAATTCTGTCTGTCCCTGAGTATGAATTCTGTGGCACTCAGTAACAATTCTGTCTGTCCCTGAGTAAGAATTCTCTGGCACTCAGTAACAATTCTGTCTGTCCCTGAGTAACAATTCTCTGGCACTCAGTAACAATTCTGTCTGTCCCTGAGTAACAATTCTCTGGCACTCAGTAACAATTCTGTCTGTCCCTGAGTATGAATTCTGTGGCCCTGAGTAACAATTCTGTGTCTGTGCGAGTAACAATTCTGTGTCTGTGCAAGTAACAATTTTGTGTCTGTGCGAGTAACAATTCTCTGGCACTCAGTAACAATTCTGTCTGTCCCTGAGTAACAATTCTCTGGCACTCAGTAACAATTCTGTCTGTCCCTGAGTAACAATTCTCTGGCACTCAGTAACAATTCTGTCTATCCCTGAGTATGAATTCTGTGGCCCTGAGTAACAATTCTGTGTCTGTGCGAGTAACAATTCTGTGTCTGTGCAAGTAACAATTTTGTGTCTGTGCGAGTAACAATTCTCTGGCACTCAGTAACAATTCTGTCTGTCCCTGAGTAACAATTCTCTGGCACTCAGTAACAATTCTGTCTGTCCCTGAGTAACAATTCTCTGGCACTCAGTAACAATTCTGTCTGTCCCTGAGTAACAATTCTCTGGCACTCAGTAACAATTCTGTCTGTCCCTGAGTAACAATTCTCTGGCACTCAGTAACAATTCTGTCTGTCCCTGAGTAACAATTCTGTCTGTCCCTGAGAATGAATTCTGTGGCCCTGAGTAAGAATTCTCTGGCACTCAGTAACAATTCTGTCTGTCCCTGAGTAACAATTCTCTGGCACTCAGTAACAATTCTGTCTGTCCCTGAGTATGAATTCTGTGGCCCTGAGTAAGAATTCTCTGGCACTCAGTAACAATTCTGTCTGTCCCTGAGTAACAATTCTCTGGCACTCAGTAACAATTCTGTCTGTCCCTGAGTAAAAATTCTGTGGCCCTAATAACGTTTCTGTGGCCCTAAGTAACAATTCTCTGGCACTGAGTAACAATTCTGTCTGTCCCTGAGTATGAATTCTGTGGCCCTAACTAGCGTTTCTTTGTCCCTAAATAACGATTCTGTGGCCCTCATTAACAAGTCTGTGTCCCTGAGTAATGGTTCTCTGTCCCTAAGTAACTTCTCTCTGTCCCCAATTCTCGTTTCTGTGGCCCTAACTCTGTCCCTGTCCCTAGTACAGAGCGGTCTGCCTCTGTTCAATGACTGCAGGCAAATGAAGATTTCCAAAATGGCCGCTATATATACCTCGACCATTACACAGTGCTGGCTGGCTGGCTGCTGATTGGCTGATGCGATCACATGTCGTTGAGGAATGCATTATGGGGCAGCGCGCCTTGTCTGCGCGCCTTCCCCGACATCCCCGCTCCGTCGCCGCACATGTCAGCCGCCATTTTCGGAAAAATTTCGATTCGCGCGTCCGAATTAGGCTGTTTTTCGGATTCGGCACGAATCGAAATTTTTCCGATATTCGACTCGAATTCCACTTCGGATACTTCGATTCGCTCATCTCTAATTATATGTTTACTGTTTGAGCACTTTGTCACTGAGTTGCATTATATCCCGCATTTGGGATTCACTGTATACACAGATTGGTGTATACATTTTTAAGCACTTTAAATTTCGTTGTTGTACCTATATCCCGCATTTGGGAGTCACTGTGGACACGATTGGTTTTTATCCCGCAGAAGGGACTGGGTTTATTTTATGTGTTTATTTATCACTGATATTTTATAGTTCACTAATTGGGTCCAAGCATAGGACCTTTCGTGTGGATTCACATATGTTCACTATTTTTCACGTTTAATATATCACTGGTTTATTTATCATCATTTATATAGAACATATATTGTTATATATTTTATTATTGCATGTTTCAGTCTGACCTTTTTGTTGTTACTATATATTTTTTTACCTCATAGTTTGTCATGGGTTTTAAGTCTACTCTTGTCATGTTATTTTTGTACTCATATTTGGATTGGGCTGCCTTCTGTTTATTCTACTTTGTTCTGTTTGACAATGACAATAAAAATTTTCAAAATTGAAAGTGACGGTGTAACATTTTTAAATTTTCATTTAAACTGTTGTCTATTTTACTATTTTGACCAGCTCTGAGGAAAGGGACTCGTCCCCAAAACGCGTCAGCTAGCTGATCAAACTGACAGTCGGACACCCCGCCACTGTTATGGCCATCTCTACCATTCTACTAAGCTTTCCATTTATGCCATGTTTGTGAGTATGTTTTCATCCTCTTTACCTTTAATAAACCTTGGATAATGCACTAGGTGTTTGCGCCTCCTGTTTGCTCTTTTTCAGTTGTTGATTTCCCTATCTGAGGAAGGCAGCATCTCCGAAAGGCTATCCAGAGGCAATTTTGGTCCTGGTTCCCCCGCCTTTCCTTTGGCATTTGATCCCTGGAGCGCTGGATAGTTTATTCTGTTATTTTACTATTTTGCATGCAGAAATAAAAGTGGAAAGGATGAATATTTTTTCACTTTGGTTAGCTAGTCTTCACAAAAAAGTTAAGTGAGGTATAGAAGGTAAACATAATCTGTTAATTAAACTAATCCCTGTGCTACCCTTTCTGGAATACAGCTCCTGGTGGTACCGATATCTGACTGTTTCCTGTCCATGCATATTACTTAAATGGACTTTGTCACTGCAATGGTGACCCAATAGGGGACCTTTAGGTAGCAATTAGTACAAGATATATTGCTAGGAAGGGCCTCATACAAAAAGGAATATAGATGCATCACATATACAATTATATAATAAAGTGTTCAAGTTCAATCAACTAATATAAAGCAGCCTTACAGCCTTACTTATAATGCTGAATGGCATCAGGGCCTTTTTCCATGCCTACGCATTACAAGAATTCTTGTGCATAGTATAGATTAGATCCTAAAATTCTGTAAAACTGTCAGCAGAAACTAGTTTCATCTATATTAATATACAATGCTGTACAGAGACTTTATAAGAACAATAATAATAAAAAGAAGGACAAAGACGTGAAAAGAGAAGAGAAAAGAGGATAGAGCTCTGATCTTGCCCTATTGAGACCAGGCAAATATCTTACTGGTCAATGGATCTAGAAAGTGGCTAAATCACGAAGGTGCCACACCTCCCAGACTGCATTATGTTTTTCCACAGAACTTTAAGTCTGGTGGTAATTACTTCCATCAATTCCACTTCCTTAATTCTCTCATATAACGCTGCTTGGGTTGGAGGCTCTCTTTTTTTCCAGTGAAGCGCTACAAGAACCTTAGCTGCTATAATGATATGCCTTAAAAGCTTCTATTGAGGTTTAGAGAATTTGGGGGGCGATAGTCCTAATAGAAATAATCTGGGTGAAAGCGGAAACTCTGACTCCAACAGAGTTTGCAAGAAAGCCTGTACCTTTTTCCAGTACGGTGTTTTTCAGGGCCATGACTAGATTATATGATATAGAGTTTCTCGAGCACGTTAGCATTGCCAACAACGATCGCTCATATGTGGATGAATTTTGTGGAGGAGGTCCAGGTTAAAGTACCAGAAAAAGAGGAGTTTCTAAGCATTTTCCTTGTACAAAGACCAGATTTAATTTTTTGACGCCTGAAGCCAGACTGTCTGCAAAGTCTTCAAGGGCAACTCCTAACCCAGATTCTCCTCCCACTTTAGCATATAGGCTTGTTTACTTGAATTCGACACAGGGCTGTTAAGGATTTTAAAAATATCAGATATGAGCTCTTTTTGAGAGGGGCCACCTTTTGATAAATTTTCAAACATCATAGCAGTAGAGAACCTCAAAGAAGGAGTAATGGTTAAAACACAATGTTGAATCTGGAGATATCTATAAAGTGCATTAATGGGTAGGTTTTATCTATCATGTAGTCGATCAAATGGCAGCAATTTCTTGGTAGCTACATTAACAATTTGGCAATATTGAAACAACTTGTTATTCATCCAGGCTGGGTCATTGCAACAGTCAGATTCTCTGGCACTCCTGGATTGAATAGAAACAAAGTCATAGGTGAGGCCCCTGACATCAAGACATGTTTGTGTCTCAGAGTATTCCACAGATTGGGGAGAAAAGCCATGGAGTGGAGGAGGCTATGGGAATTAACAGCAACAATTTCTCAATTTCAGGCCCAATAGATTTCTATTGTAGCTACCAATTCTCTTCAAAAAATGTCAGGGACTGCACACATGATGAAAAGGGACTGGAAGCAGCCATCCTACAGTACTCATCATTGGGATTTTAGAACACTGTACCTTGGAAAGCACAGCATAGTGTACTGATCTGTATTTACACATCACACTGATTTCTTCTGACTCTGATGATACTTCCTGTAGGTGTCCTTTAATCTAAGGGTGTTTAAACCCAAGAACAAAATTTTGATATATTGTGGCTTACCAGTTTTTAGATGTGGTGGTCGGTTTAAGGCAGCCATAAATGGCTCAAAAGTTCAGCGTTGACCTAATAAATTTCGATCTATGTATGGCGGCCTGGTTGTACACAACAATCAATTGATGATTGTACAACCAACGTGCCAGGTTTTTCCTATGAATCAGTGCCACCAGCTACAGTTGCCAACACTGTTCATTGCACCCTGCTGGTTGAAAGGAAATAAAATTAATACAGTATGACCAGCCTTAAGTTTCTTTCTCCAGATTAAGCACAGAGAAATCACTGATCATTATAGCCAAAATCCCACTGTTCTTTGTGCACTGAACTGATATTTTATCAGGTTATTCAGCTTATCAGTTTCCTCAACTACTTTCTGTGAAATGCAAAATGTAATGTTGATGAGAAGTGGAGGAAAGCAGCCTAGTGACAGCCATGGTTCCACCCAGAGACACTGTGGAGTGAGTGTAGCTACCCTAGGACTGGAAATATGTTATTCACAGGATTACCAGGTGAAATAAAGGAAAAGAGGATAAAAAACAAAAGGAATGCAGCCAAATTTTTGTTTTTTGGGTTTAGGATTGTTTTAAGTGTTAGGGCCATGTTAAAGTGATTGTAAATCTTCCACTTTTCTGTCCCATAGCAAGCTGCCTGAGAACAAGCATCTTTGGGTACCTGCAAGTACATGTGCTGGTTTTCAAATCAAATAATTTGTGCCTGAGAATGACCAATGATTCTATCCTCAGCTGTACACAGGGACTTGAGTCCTGTGCCTGGCACTAAATTCCACCCCCTGCCATTTTACCTCTAAATATGTAACAATCAAGAAGAGCTTGTGACATTGGACAGTTGATTGGCAGGGAGCAGATCTTGCAGCTAGGAGGGGGTGGACTTAATCTCAAACTGGTAAGAAGACCTGGACCAGTAGGATACAGGTTGCTCCCCATAAACAAATGCACTGATATAAAGACAAGTATGGGCTCTTATATACACCCAAATGTGCTTGCACTTTTCCTATAATGTTAAGTTGGCCATGGATGGATCAAAATTCAGCAGGGACAGGATGAATTTTGATCCATCTATGGCCGTACCCATTCAACAAATGTAAATTTAACAATAGACCTCTGTCGAACAGGACTGTTGGAAAACTTTCATTGTCAGAATACAATAGCACAGGGGGGAAGATTCTGACATCCATCTTGCTTGTGTGGATGGGAGAATCTGTGTGTTTGTGTGTTACGATCAGCACTCTGGCTGATCAAAAATATAAAAAAAATCTATGGCTAAATTTGGTTCTTACTTATATATTTTAATATGGGGTGCCTAATGCAACAGAGGGTTAACTAGTAAAATGTGCTGAATGCACATGCATGACCACAACTAGTGTAAATGCGTCCCAACTTTTTAAACATAAATCTAATCCAACCACTAGAACACGAATCAATCACTCTACAATCAAACAGAGGAAACACATCCACAAAAACCGCTTGCACTTACAGATGTTTTTATTTTTGGAGTGTTAAGATTTTGCAACAGTGTTGTTACCTGTATCTAGTTTTCAGTCTCCGGTAGTGTTGCAAAACTGCTATTATTGTATCCAGCTCGCAGTTACCAACAGCACGCTGTTACTTTTTTGTAGTTACATTACAGGGTATGTTAATTTAAAACTACAAGCCAACAGCTGCTAAGATTGTCGGGACTTGTATTTTTTTATTAATTTTGACAGCTAGTGGGGAGAATATGGGTATAACATTGTAACATATTGTGAAAGATAAACGTATCCTTTAAATAGGCACATGGGAATAGAAGAATTGTCAGCACAGTGGCATCATCGACACCCTCAATTTATGGCTACCTAGCTCCACTAGTTACTTTTCATGGACAGTCCTGATTTGGTTGTTACTTACTTTAGGGACCCCTTTCAACTCAAACATGTAACATTCTCCTTGCTCTTGTACTGAATTACACCTTGCCAGTGAGTCCTCTTCCTCTACTTGCTGTCCTCCACCCTGCTACTCACACTCTCCAATCTTTGTCAGTAACCCCAGGGCCGTGGATAAGGGGGTACCACCTGTACGGGGCCCAGGCCAGTAGGGGGTCCCAGGCAACTGGATGAATCGGATGTGGGCAGGAAGGGCGATTGGCACAGCGTGGGGTGGGGGAAGTTACTGGAACCAATCCCTTGTATGGCTCTCTCTGCAGCAATTGAAAGCTGGCTTCTTCTCCTTCCCGCTTTCAGCTGCTGCAGAGAGAGTCATACAGGGGATTGGTTCGAGTAATTGCCCCTTTACCTCACCCATCACCCTCCCTGTGTGCCATATGTTTCCCCCTGCTACCCAGGCCCCCCATGTACCCCCACCCTGACTGTGATGTTGGTTTCCCTCCTCTCCTTCCCATCAGAAGCTACAAGCACAATCCTTCGGGATGGAGAGTAGGGGAAGGGTTCGGTAAATATGGCACATTTACCAGCTCTTTCCTTTCCTGAATGAACACAATGAGTGATTGGTACCGGTAAATCACTGTGTTCAATCATAACTGAAGCATAGTAAACTGAGTTTTTTTTTGGGGGGGGTGCTGTCAGGTTGGCTGTATGGGGCCCCATGGTTTCTAACAGCAGCCCTGAGTGACCCCATGGTGTTCCCCCCTCTTCCTACCATTTTGCTTCTCTGGTAATATGGAATTAAATCTTATGAACCCCATTCCATCCCATACAACCAAGCATTTTAAAGCCTGATTACTTCATTAGTTCCAAGACTCATGATTCAGATAATACACAATTCGGCTCCATGCACACTAGCATTTTTTTAAGCTCTTAGAAGCTAAAGAGTGTTATCCTATATGTCCATGCACACTACTTTAGGCTATTAGCCTTTTTTTGAGCTTCAGCGTCTAAGAGCAGAAAAACAAATTTTTTTGTAGAGTGTTTTTGGAGTATTTTTCCAGCAGAAAAAAATACTAAATGCTTTTTTATAGCTTTTTTCTACATGTACTGTAAAAATGCTACTAAAATGCTAATGCTCCTAAACGTTATTAAAATGCTACTAAAAAAACACTATTACCAGTGTTTTTTATCCAGCCTTCTTTCAAGAATTTTTGCGCTTTAAAAAATTGCTAGTGTGCATGGAGCTTTCATGTATATTACCTACTAAACAATGTTTCACTGCATTTTTGTGCCATTAATTGCTGAGGAGTGTAACCATACTTACTTCTCTATTTAAGTCTTTGAGTTCTGTAAGAAGTGTGCCATTTACACACACTGCTGTTAATATCCTTGGGTTCTCTTTACCTAATAATTCTTTGTAATCTTTTCTATCATCTTAAAAAAATATATAATAATATAATATATACATAATTTATAAAAAAAAATGCTAAATGTTTGAAAAATGCAAAAAAAAAAACCCCAAAAACTTGTTTATCTTGCCAGAAATCTTGTGTGCTGAAAAAATGATAACTTACTGTATTTTCTGCCTGACTGTTTTCAGTTACATTGTTCCTGGCTATCTGTGCAGACAACAGAATCATGAACCCTCTATATTATGAAAAAAATAAAGGGATGGAATCCTGTAGACTTGTCCTGTTTCTGTTTTCCTGAGACAGAAGGGTGAGAAAGCAACATCTTCTTAGTGACAGAACGTGTTAATGGAAGGATCACAGGTGGAATTAAAGGGAGAAAAAACTGAAAAAAACAAATGCAGTCATTACATCTAGGGATTAGTCAGCTGCACTATAAAGGGATTAATTAAGTTTTCTGTTAAAGTATTGAGTATATTATCATTCTTATTTTTTTGATTTAGCTATGTTTTATCTATGGTGGACATTTTTACTTGACTTTTTACTCAACAGTTTTAATTTATTAGGCTGCCCTGTCAGGAGGGGCATGAAGTTACAGAGGGCCTCCACCCTTATCATAAAAATTACAACATAGGAACCTTTAGTAATGTTTTCTACAAGCAGATATTTATAGATAACTGCAAGCATATTATTCTTTGTATACCTTATTTACGTTTCCTTCCCATTCTTTTTATGGTGGCCACTTTCACTAAAGTTCACACCTATGCAGGTTGCATTTGAGCTGTTTCTGCATTGCTTTTTGCGTTGCATTTTGCAGCTGCGTTTTTGTCGTGTTTTTCATGCGGGTGTTTTTTTTAATTTTTCTTGTTGCTAGGCAAATTTAAAATGCAAAATGCATCACAAATGCATCAAAAACGCAGCAAAAATGCAATACATGCTTTTCTGCAGCGTTTCCATTGAAGAATATAGAACCAAAAATGCTAATTTTTGCGTTCAAAAAAGTCCCTGACCCTTTCCAAAAAAATGCATCGGGTGAAAATATGCAGATGTGAACATGTCCCATAGGAAATCATGTTAAATAGACTGTACTGCGTTTCTGCAAAATGCAAAACGCTGCACAAAATTCTGGTGTGAACCTAGGGTAAGAGCAGATAAATCCATCTCCTTTTACTTCCTGGAACTCTACCTGGAATGATAGGTCTGCCTTCTAGAACTTCCCACGATTCAGCTGTGAGGTCAGGGTTATATCACCAGTGCCTCATTCAACAAGGAAGTAGAAAAAGAGCGATTTGTAAGTTTAAAAAATATTTGTTTAATTATCGAATGTAAAATGATTTCATGCAGAGCTGTATACTAATGTGATTTTTCATGTTTTTTTTATAATACTCCCATGCAACACAGTCATGACAGGCAGGGATGAGCTTGGGAGTGTTTGGAACCCAGTGTGAACCCACGTGAGAATCTGTTACCTGTCCTGGGTCAATCATTTGCAACTGGTGTATTCCCTGCCCTGTAACATCACATATTGAAGAGGAGCCCAGTACAATGACTGTTTCTTAGTGGACTCACTCACATGGGTTTGGACTAAGATTTGAACACCCCTGATCTTTTCCCTAGTTATCACGACTGGGTTGGACTATTCTATTTCCCATTTAAATGAAAAAACGAGTATCATCCATGATGACAGGCCTCACAAATGAAGATCCTTCAGGCTGGGTTCACACTGATGCGGTGCAGAATTTGCAGCGTTTTCTGTGCGAATTCTGCACCGCATCAGAATCGCACCCCATTCATGCGAATTGATGCGGGTGTGTATGTTAAGTTAATAACACTCCGAAATCGGTCCGCAAAATGTGATGCGATGTACAGAATCGGATTGCATAGGTGTGAATACCCATGCCATCTTATTCTAGTGCAGACCCAAAAAAGGGTCCAGCACCTTTTTCTGTGTGGGTGCAGTGCAATTTGAGCCATACATAATGTATGGCTTCAATCACACCGCACACAATCGCATGTGATTTGCACAGGAATGAGGTGCGGTTCCTATGCGAATCACATGCGATGTACCGCACCACATATGTGTGAACCTAGCCTCGTGGACAGCTTGTCTAATCATTTTGTAGTGGATACCTGTTCCAAATGCATAACAATTCATGAATCACTTCTGCTCTTCAATTGATTTTTTGTATTTTGCCAGTACATTACAGTCAAATGTATCTGCTATGAAATGAAAGTTTTTACAAATAATGGTAAAGCTCCACAAGTTCTACCATATATAACCAGTCAGTGAGTAGCATCATTATTTTGGCAATTCATTTCTCCATCTGCTGAGTCAAGGTTACCACTTATATGAGGATAACTATTGTATCTCTACCTGTAGGGACTTAGGCTAGGTTCACAGTAGTGTAGATGGAAGTCGCTGTGTGACCTGCACTTCGTACCGCAGCTGCAACCATCTGCACACAAAACATGGGACCCACAGGCAGGTGCCACTAATCTTAATGGCACACCGCCCACACTGAAAAATTGCACCCATACTGGGAACCGCGCTGTAGTGCAGTTCCCAATGCAGGCTGCGATTTATGGAAAGGTGCTTTTCCATGCGGTTTCAATTGAATGGGCTGCTTTTCCCGTGCAAATGCGGCCCGCGCAACACACAAAGATGTGAACCTAGCATTAATTTGACACTAAACTGTGGTTTAAAAAAAGCAAATCTACTGAAGTACCGTATGTATTCTTACCTTTCAAAAGTTCCTTCTATTACTCTCAGTCTCCACCAAATCTCCAAATTCCTTTTTTTTTGCCGTTGTGATCCAACTTCTTGTTAGAGGGTGGGTATGTTCGTTCTCCATGGTCTCACTGTACAGTATGTAGGAATGTAGCCACCCTCTCTTGCTTGCAGGGAGAAAGACTGTGCCCACCTCCCGAGGAGGGGGGGGGGAGGCAATGGATCTATAATAAAGCACACTAGACGTGCAAAATGAAAAAATTAGTTTAGTTTCGTTTCAAAATCTAACACATTTTGTATAGTTGCTTTTGGTAAATTCATTCAATTTGTTTTCGGGATTTGTTTCAGTAATTCGTATTCTAGTTCAATTCGAAAAAATTTCAGCCAGATTCGAAAAGTAATTCACATTCCAAAATGGTTCAACCGAATTCAAAATTGATTCAACAAAATTCGAACATTCGTTTGCAATCGAAAAGATTTCAACCGAATTCTAAAAAATTCAACCGAAATCAAAAAGTTAAGCTGGCCATACACATGTAGATTTTCATTCCAAGAATATTAGTTTCAAGAATATTCATTTGATTTTCCAACCAATAGTAGGGTCAAATTGATGTTTGTTTTTGACAGCAGTGACAGAAAAATTTGATGGGGCAGTAACAAAAATTTTTCTCAATCAAAAGAATTTTCGGTTAGTGTATGTGGTTCTCATTCAGAAATCACATTCATTTCAAAATTGAATGTTCAAAGCAAAAGACAATTTTCAAACAACATTCGTCCATTCATCGAATGTGCAAAAAATTTTCGTACAACTTTTCTTACGAATATTCTCGGCTGAAAATTTACGTGTATGGCCAGCCTAAATCAGGGGAAAATAATTGAAATCTAGCTATACACATGTAGATTTTCTGCTGAGATAATTTGTTTCAAGAATATTTGCTTGACTTTCTAATCAGTAGTGGGGTCAAATCAATGTTTGTTTTTGACAGCAGTGATGGAAAAATATGAAGGGGCAGGAACAAAAACTGTAGCTGCTGACTTTTAAAAAGTGGACACTTACCTGTCCCTCGATCTTGCGGTGTCCTCTCCGCAGCCCGTTTCACCCTGTGTTCCCAGCGCTGGCATCTTCAGTGTGGGCACCCAGTTGTGACAGCTTGCGGCTTCACAGCCGGCTGCTCAATGAGCATGCGCAAGTAGCGCTGGGCTTTCTGAATGGTCCCATAGTCTTCTGGGACCTGTCACATGTCCGAGAAAACTATGAGGAGGGAGGGGGGAGGACAACTTGTGCTTCTGATCGCCTTAAGCGATAGCATCGGAAGTGGGAGGGGAACCTGTCAATTTTGGGTGCCCTTCCCCCCGCTCCCCAAAAGTGCCAATCCTTAACGGGGAGCAGGGGACCAGTCCTTAAGCAGAAAACTTCCCCTTTATTTATGATTTCAAATGTTTGTTTGATTTTGTTTTCTAATTCTTTTTCAATTTGTTTTCTAATTCGAATTTGTTTTTTAAATTGTTTTTCATTTGAATTTCGGGCAAATTTTGTTTAGTTATTTCGGATTCATTTAAATTAGTTATTTTTGTCATTCAGAATTCTGATAAATCCGAATCTCTGAATAACAAAAAAAATTGTCTGAAATTTGTTTAGAAACAAAACAGATCGCACAAGTCTAGTGCACACAATGTAATGTATGTAATGTTTGTGGTATGTGCTAAAATAGTACCGATAGTTGTGGTACTCTGCAGCAAACTGAAGAGTTTTACATTTATACACAAATATGGGGCTAACAATGGTGAAGGAAAAATGTTCCTGCATTGGTGGTGTCACTGACAGGAAAAAGGGTCTTAGCATTAGCCTCTATGCACACTGGGTGTTTTGATAATGCTGGTAACGTTAGCTGTGTAAAGTCACGTTAAAAATGTGAGTTTTTCAGCTTTTTTTAGCATTTTTGCATTAGCGTTTAGCAACGTTTTTCACCGTTTGTGGTTTTTAGTGTTTTTTTACAAAAAAAAATTTTTTTTGGTAAACAAAGTCCTAAAATGCGGGTTTGCTGCGATTTACTGGGTTTTGGAGTGTTAGAGCGTTTTTACAGCTAAAAAACCCCTTTAGAAACCCACTAGTTCTGGGGGTTTTTTCCAGCCAAAAAATGTCCCTGACAAAAAATGTTGATTACAGTCTATGTGTGTATGGACACATAGGATAGCATGCTGTGGGGGGTTTATTAGCTGTCAAAAAAAAGTCAAAAGCCTAAAACAGCAGCAGTAAAAACGTCCAGTGTGCATGAGGACTTAATGGGGTCACTGGAAGGAAAAACGTCCCAGCATTGGTGGGGTCACTGAAAGGAAAAAGGGTCTTAGCATTAGTGGGGTCACTGGAAGGAAAAACGTCCCTGCATCAGTGGTGTTGCTAAGAAGAAAAATGTTACTGCATCGGTATCAGTGGTGTCAGTCTGAGGGGTACTGCTTGGCATTTATGTCAGTGGGATGAAGGAGAGGAGATGGGAGGTGGCCTCTGAGGAATATAGAGATTTAAAGGGATCTAATAGTGATCTGAGGAAGGAAGGGGCTCTAAGGCCTTGTTCAGAGGTGTCATTGCTGCACCTCTGAAATGTGATTTGTGGTGGATTGCTTTTCAAACACCAATTGACAGGCAGTGATTTGTGTCCTCCATCGTGAGCGTAAACAGGCCCTATGGGAAGGAAGAGGCTAAGGGCCCTTTCACACAGACGTTCAGTCTAGATCTATTTTTCAGATGGATCCAGACTGAACCACAATGTATGTCTATAGGCAGATAGATGCAAACGGGTGATCATCTATTTACATCTGCCTACATCTGTGTCCATTGGGTCTGTTTTTTGTTATGGTAAAACGCTACATCCTTTTCTGTTTAGACGGATCTGAATGGATGTAAACAGATGTCGTCCATTTCTGTCCATTTTTAGGAATTAAACATTTTTTGTTTATACTTTTGTCACCTTTTTGCAACAACATTTGTAAAAAAATAGATGTAGGCTGATCTGTACTGAAGTGTAAACCGATGTAAACTGAACTGAACTGAAGACGGATGTACAACTTACTGATGTAAGTTGATGTAAAGCAAATCTTTTCCTCGCAAAAGCATGACTGAACAGATTACACTCGAGTGATGGACTCTTGGGGGCTCTGAGGAGAAGTGGAGAGGTCTAGGGCTGAGTCGTCTCCCCCCATCTGTACACTCATAGTCCCAGCTTGGCTGTGGCAGGTAAACTGGTATTTGGTCGGTGAAAGATATTGCTGCTTGAGTTTTGGTGACAAAGCATGTTGGTCTGTTAATGGTTAACAGTTTGGTAATAAATGTTAACATTTACTTCATAATTAACCACTTGCCCTCCAGAGGATTCCCTCCCCCCCCCCTTCCTGACCAGGCTATTTTTTGCATTATGGCGCTGCGTTACTTTAACTGATAATTGCGCGGTATGCAATTCTGCACCAAAATGAACTTTACGTCCTTTTTTCCCATGAATAGAACTTTCTTTTGGAGGTATTTGATCACCTGTGTGGTTTTTATTTTTTCGCGCTAGAAAAAAAAGACTGACAATTTTGACAAAAAACATTTTTTGACTTTTTGCTATTAAACATGTGCAGTAAAAAAATTAAAAATATAAAATTTTGTCATAAATTTAGGCCAAAATGTATTCTGCTACATGTCTTTGCTAGAAAAAATCCCAATACGTGTAAATTAATTGGTTTATGTGAATGTTATAGTGTTTACAAGAGAAGGTATATATACTGGGATTTTTAAAAATTTTTTTATTGTTACTAGTAATAGTGGTGATCAGCAACTTATAGCGGGATTGCAGCGGGCATTCTAACACTGGGGGGAACTGACTTGGTGTCACTGACATCCCCAGTGACACCAATACAGTGATCAGTGCTAATAAAAAGCACTGACACTGTACTAATGGCACTGGGCAGGAAGGAGTTACCATGTGGGGCGATCAAAGGGTTAACTGTGCGCTGTTTTACTGGGGACTGTGCATGTGCTTCACTGTAATCACATTGCTTTGCATGGCTTTGCTATGCAAAGCCATGCATAGCAGTGTGCAGGAACTGACAGGGGAAAGAACTGTATTGTTTACTTACAGTTCTCTTCCTTCGTCGGTAATGCTCCTTGATCACCAGGAGCTGGTGAGTAATCACCGGCCAGGACCCAGTGATTGACAGTCGAGGACACGAATAGCGAATACCTACCCGAAATGCAAAATCACGTATATATATGTGATTTTGTGCACCCGTGCCACCCTGTAGCAGTATTACTGCTATAGGGCAGACGGGAAGCGGTTAAAATGTATTTAATCGAAATAAAAGAGCCTAAACTTTTTCCACAACCTTTATAGCATCATCATGTGTTCAATTTATTATTCAGATTTGTTTTTTGGTATGATGGGTGTTAATAGGTGTTTTGTTACGATTTTGAGGTTGTATTCAATATGTGCAAACAGAGATCACATGAATCCTTATAAGTAAAACAAATATTACAATTACTTACAATTACTTGTAATTGTCATTACAAGTAATGACAGATACAGGTAAAGATAACGAAAATATAACAAGAATACTTAAAGTTGAGTTCCAGCTGAAAAAAAGTCAAAAACTGTAGCTGCTGAATTTTAAAATACAATCACTTACGTGTCCCTCGGTCCAGTGGTGTACTCACCATGGCTGGTTTCACCGGCCATCTTCTCTCCCCGGCATCTTCAGTGTGGGCATTCGGCTGTGACAGCTTGCGGCTTCACAGCCAGGTGACCACTGTGCATGCGCGAGAGGTTCTGTGGTTTGTGAATGGCCCTGTAGTCTTCTGGGACCGTCACGTGTCCCACAAAACTATGGGGGGGGGACAACTAGACAATTGCAGCGGAAGTGGGAGCGGGTACCTGTCAAATTTAGACTTAAACGAAGACTTAAAGTGGAACTTCCCCTTTTGGGTGGAGCTCCGCTTTAACTAAAGATGCTGTTTCCACCATGGGTCTCTCCATTATATGGCGTGGCCGATGATCAGAACAGACGCATGCTCAGGGCAAGCTCTGGGTTGAGAATAATATTTCCAACCTAGCTGTGTGTTATATACTGGACTTGAATGTAGGGAAATGGTCAACCCCCACTGCACACAACATGATGACCTTCTAAGGAAAATGGCGCATTCCTGAGAGGAGAGTGGGCTGGCTTGTCCATATAGTCACATTCCTCTGTTATTGAAGGTAATCAGACCTTGTCCTCGTATAGTCCTGTACAGGGGTGGACTGACCATTTGGAAACTCAGGCACTGCCCGAGGGCCCGGGGTCAGTAGGGGACCCCATGAGATGCCCCTGGTACCTTTTTCATAGGCTTTTTTGAGTTTTGGCAAGGACACAGGGTCCCCATGATCCCCTATTACCCAGGGGCCCCATGAGTTGTCAGTCCGCCCCTGGCCCTGTAACCAAGGCTTGGAGGCATTGTTAAACATTTGTGAGGCCAACATTAATAAGGAAATATGTCATTTGTAATTAGTGTACAATTTCATGTTTGGGTGCAATGAAAAAGTGGCCTCATGGGATTATCACCCCTATCAACCATTTGTTTTTAAATAAACTCTGGTGACAGCTCCATGTCTTCCTGGGGTGGCTTTGCTGGTTCTTTCTGTTTTGTGTGTCAGGTATTTTTATGTATTACAGGTACTTACACAGCGCTGTCAATTTCCTCAACGCTTTACATATACAGTACATATAAAGCGCTGTGTAAAATGACCTCAAGGAGTGCACAATCTAAGGTCCCTAAGGGCTCGTTCACACTCGTTCATGCCCCTATAGCGTTAGACAGGCATTTGGGGAGCATTTGAGGAGCATTTGACAGGCGTTTGGGAAGTGTATTTAATGCTCCTCAAACACTCCCCAAATGCAATATGCACTTTTTTGAGGCATTTGATAGGCGTTTGCCAAGCATTAAAACTCACCACAAACACCTATAATGAAGTTTAATGGTATTAACGCTCCACAAAAGACTCGCAACCACCTCGCAAATGCCTGCCAGGCGCTTGAGGAGCATCACCATGGACTTGAATGGGAGGCTTCAACTCCTCCTGACTCAACATGAGGCGTCAGTTTTACCAGGTGGAAGTGCTAACCATCTAGCCATTGTGCCGCCCCAGGTACAAGGTGCCTGCCATTGCTAAGAGGATTTACCTCAGTTGCTGGGCTGATCTTCAGTCAGCTGACTGCTGGATTGGTGACAGAGCTTTAGGGGGGAAACAGCTGGCCAATGAATTTAGCTTTTCACCTGTATATTTACCCCTGTAACTGGGCATGTCAGCAGCTCTGTCACCTGGCGCCTCTTTGGATCTCTCGAGCCCCTCTCCTGCCCACCCTCCCCGTGGCTCAATTTTCCCCCATCTCAGTCAATCTTTAGGAGGTAATGCCGTTCACATTGTGGGTGAAGAGCAGGAGGTAAACTCTTATTTGGTTGGTGTAAATTATTGCTTCTTGTGTCTTGATGACTAAGCATGTTTGTTAATGGTTAAATTGGTAGTAAAGTCTTTTTTTATGTTTTACCTACAGGTAAGGCTTTATTAAGGCTTACCTGTAAGTTCTGTAAATATCTCCTAAATGTGCACTATTTAGGAGATATTTCTTTAGCAGCACTGGTGATGTCACCGACGTACATGACTGCGCTGTCAATGGACGATGTGGCGTCCATTGAGAGAGGCGTGCCGCAGCCAAGACTCCCATGCGCATGCGTGAGAGTGATGTCACAAAGGCTCAGCCAGTCAAACGGCTGCAGCCTGGGTATCCAGACAGTAGATTATGTAAAGATGGGAGTCCCAGGGAGCTGTGACAGCGCTCCGTAGGAGGACTTCCTTTTCAGTTTTATTCTGCATTAAAGCATAACTCAACCCATACTTTCACACTGATTTGCTGCAAAAACACAGCACAAATGCATAGGTGTTTTTACCGCACTTTCTGAGCATTTTTTTAAAGGACACGTAACTTAAAAACTGCACCAAAAACTTTCTCAGAGGCATTTTTTATGTGTTTTTCAGGTGCTTTCCATTGATTTCAATGGGAAGTTTTTTTTAACTCACGAAACATGCCCCAAAGATACTGCAGCAGGAGTTTTTACACCGCACCGCAAGCTCAACGCCTCAGTGTAAAAACATACATAGATATACATTCACATACATAGGGAAGCATTTTTCTTGAGCTTTTCAGGCGCTTTTTTTAATGCATAAATGCTTCAAAAACTCCTCACTGTGAAAGTAGCCTTACATTCCCGGCATATCAGCATTGCTGTCACAATTGCTTGTGTCCTCAACCAAACTGTTATGCCTCATACACAGGATGAGACTATGAGAATGATTGTCCATTGTTTGGATCCTAGTCTCATATCGAAAATGAATGTTACTAAAGTTAGCAAAATTCCCGTAAGACAGAATACAACTTCGGAAATGTCGCAATGCATTGTAATGTATTTTTTCCTTATTGAGCATGTGGGGTCTTGGTCACTCCATTTTTTTGTACAAATACTGTGCTAACCACAAGAAAATCATTTGTTCTGTTATCTTATGAGAAAACTTGTCCTTTTCTGATATTTTTGCATTAACTGTCATGATCGACTCATGAAAACTGCCTACTAATTAATAGATTATTCGATGATCATCCTGAATGCATTTTTTTCGTCCAATGTTCTCATCATTTGTAGTAGGTATTAAATCGGCAAAATGGCCGGAGTCGTAACTGATCACATGTGCACCACCATGGCAGTTGCAGAACAAACAGAGGCTAGGATGGCAGCTTCCCTAACTGAAAAGGATAGGAGGGTTTAGTTCCACTTTAAGGGCCCATTCACACCATTATGCATGCAGGAGCATGCACTTTACATATATTGATGTGATACCATTCATTTAAATGCAAATTGCTGATGGACCTGCTCTGCAACATACATCCATTGCAGAGTGCATTGGGGTGCCACTAAGAATGAACAGACCTGCAACACACCAATTTTTTTGTGAAAGTGGTCCGAGAGGCTTTAAAGCTCCTGGTAACAAAGGCTAAGATGGCAGCTTCCTTGGCCAGTAAGGGCCGTTCACACCTTGGTGCAGAGACATCAGTTTTTCTGCACACGTTCTGCAAGGACACAATGAAATCACTTGTTCTCTATGTGCCCTGTTCACACCACACTAGTATCACATGCAGATTTTTTTCTGTGCAGGAATCTGCAATGTGTATAAAGCGTCAGTTTCCATCAGTTTTTCTGCACATACTGTGTGATCAAGGTCTAAAAGAGGTGTGGATGGACTATAAATAACTCAGCCTATCTGCATGGAGTTTGCAATGTCTGTTTTTTTTTTCTAAAGCATCTAATTTCTTTTTATATTTTACAGGGTTGCAATATGAAGGGTACAATATAGTATGTGAAGTCCTGAAGAAGTCTTCTAAGAACAATCTATAGCTTTGGAGGACACTGAACTGTAGAAGACTGGCAAGGAAAGAAAGGGGGAACTTTGTGCATGCTTGTACTTATAGTTCTACAATGGCTGGAGGTTGGACGGAACACTGAGCAGGATGTCACCCTCATCTTCACCCATCATTCTCATCCTTCACCCTCATCCATCACCTTCACCCATCATCCTCATCCTTCATCCATCATCTTCACCCATCATCCTCATTCTTCATCCATTATCCATCACCTTCACCCTCATCCGCCATTCTCATCCATAACCTTTATCCATCATTATTGTCCATAACCCTCATCCATCATCTTCATCCTTCACCTTCATTCATCATTCTTCACCCTCATTCATCATCCATCACCCTCATTCATCCTCTATCGCCCTCATTCATCACCCATCGCCCTTATCATCAACCTTATCCATTGCCCTCTTTCATCATGTATCATCCTTATCCATCACCATAATTTATCATCACCTTCATTTATAATCCATCACCCTCGTTCATCATCCATCACTCTCATTCATCACCATAATTTATCATCCATCATCCTCATTTATCATCCATCACCCTCTTTCATCATTCATCACCCTAATTCATCATCCATCACCCTCATTCATTACTCATCACCCTCATCCATCCATCATCCTCATCCATCACTCATCACCCTCATTCATCATCCATCACCCTCAATCATAACTCATCCATCACTCATCGCCCTCATACATCACCTTCATTCATCATCCATCACACATCATCCTCACTCATCACCCTCATTCATCTTTATCCATCACCCTCATTCATCATCCATCACCCTCATTCACCACCCTAATTCATCATCCATCACCCTCATCCATCACCCTCATTCATCATCCATCACCCTCAATCATCCATCACTAATCACCCTCATTCATCACCTTCATTCATCATCCTCACTCATCACCCTCATCCATCACCATCATTCATCTTCATCCATCACCCTCATTCATCATCCACCACCCTAATCTATCACCCTCATTCATCATCCATCGCCCTCACCCATCACCCTCATTTATCATCCATCACCTTCTTCTATCATCCATCACCCTTATTCATTATCCACCACCATAATTTATCATCCATCACCCTCATTTATCATCCATAACCCTCTTTCATTATCCATCACCCTCATTCATCACTCATCACCCTCATTCACCATCCATCACTCATCATCCACATCCATCACTCACCACCCTCATTGATCACTCATCACCCTCATTCATCACCCACATCCATCACTCATCACCTACATCCATCACTCATCACCCTCATACATCACCTTCATTCATCATCCATCACACATCATCCTCACTCATCACCCTCATTCATCTTTATCCATCACCCTCATTCATCATCCATCACCCTCATCCACCACCCTAATTCATCATCCATCACCCTCATCCATCACCCTCATTCATCATCCATCGCCCTCATTCATCATCCATCACCCTCAATCATCCATCACTAATCACCCTCATTCATCACCTTCATTCATCATCCTCACTCATCACCCTCATCCATCACCATCATTCATCTTCATCCATCACCCTCATTCATCATCCACCACCCTAATCTATCACCCTCATTCATCATCCATCGCCCTCACCCATCACCCTCATTCATCATCCATCACCTTCTTCTATCATCCATCACCCTTATTCATTATCCACCACCACAATTTATCATCCATCACCCTCATTTATCACCCATAACCCTCTTTCACCATCCATCACTCATCATCCACATCCATCACTCACCACCCTCATTGATCACTCATCACCCTCATTCATCACCCACATCCATCACTCATCACCTACATCCATCACTCATCACCCTCATTCATCACCCACATCCATCACCCTCATCCATCACTCATCACCTATATCCATCACTCATTACCCTCATTCATCACTCATCACCCACATCCATCACCCTCATTCATCATCCATCACCTTTATTCATCACCAATCACCCTCATACATCATCCATCACCTTCATTCATCATCCATCACCCTCATTCATCTCTCATCCCACTCATCTTAATTCATCCATCACACATCATCCTCACTCATCACCCTCATTCATCACCATAATTTATCATCCATCACCCTCATTTATCATCCATCGCCTTCTTTCATCATTCATCACCATCATTCATTACTCATCACCCTCACCCATCACTCATCACCTTCATTCATCATCCATCACCCTCAATCATCACTCATCCATCACTCATCACCTTCATTCATCATCCATCACACATCATCCATCACCCTCATTCATCTTCATCTATCACCCTCATTCATCACTCATCACCTACATCCATCACTCATCGCCCTCATTCATCACCCACATCCATCACTCATCACCTATATCCATCACTCATCACCCTCATTCATCACTCATCATCCTCATCCATCACTCATCACCCTCATTCATCATCCATCACCCTCATTTATCATCCATCACCAATCACCCTCATACATCATCCATCACCTTCATTCATCATCCATCACCCTCATTCATCACTCATCCCACTCATCTTAATTCATCCATCACACATCATCCTCACTCATCACCCTCATCCAGCACACATCACCCTCATCCATCCCGCACTATACACGGGCACCGATCGCTCCTCACTCTCCTGTATCTGCATCTCTCGTTTAGTAAGCCCCGCCCCCTGGCTCGGGCCACATGACCGGGTGACGTCACCAAGGCTACTTCTCCCATTAGAATCTACTAGTAAGTGCCGTTCCCGAGATGATGCTGCGCGCTCCCTGAAAATGTTGCGCAGGTTGTAATGGAAAGGCGAGAGGAGAGAGCGCTCCGTCATCTGCCATCCAGCCATCTCCTCCATTGGAGCTGAGTGCTCCGGCCGGACTTCAGGCTCAGCACCTGCAGCAGCAGCAGGAGGAGGAGGAGGGGGTGTCCTACATAGGTGGAGGAATCTGCAGCAGCCTTTGGCACGGTGGCAGAGCTGCAAGAAGAGGCAGCCATCCAGGCTGAGGAGGGGGCAGTGCCATAGGAAGAAGAAGAAGTGTCACCTGCACAGAGTTGTCCACACTCAGGATCTGCAGGAGGGGAGAAGTTTCCAGAAGCTGTGCAGAGCTGTCAGGGGTGTGGGTGGTGGACATCCCGTGTGCACACATCCACAGGGACAGGGACAGGCACTGGCAGGGCAGCCAATTCATTGGATGTCAATGAGAAGTGGTGTGTGTGCAGAGGCAGAGTAGTAGTAGAGCAGGCAGGCATTGCAGAGGGGGTGTGTCAGTGTGCTTCTCTAACAGAGGAGAGACAGCCAGCTGCATTGGGTACAGGCACTGGGTACAGGCATTGGGTACAGGCATTGGGTACAGGCACTGGGTACAGGCATTGGATACAGGCACTGGGTACAGGCATTGGGTACAGGCACTTGGTACACACAAACACCTATCTGCATGCATTACAGCCCCAGCTGCATTGGGTACAGGCACTTGGTACACACAAACACCCATCTGCATGCATTACAGCCCCAGTTGCATTGGGTACAGGCGCTGGGTACACACAAACACCCATCTGCATGCATTATAACCCCAGCTACATTGAGTGGGGGCTTTTACATAGGAGGAAGCCTCATCTGAACTGAGTAGGGGCTCTAACATAAGGACAAGACCCATCTGCACTGCATAGGAGCTCTGCCTACTAAAGGACTGGATAGCCCTTGGCACAGAGAGACAACACATAGACTGGCATGGAGCTCTCGGCTATTGGGGAGCAAGTGTTTGCAGTAGAGAGCATTCGAAAGAAGAGAATACGAAAGGTAAGCGCTAAAGCAGCCTTTTCCTGCAGGGTTGTCATTCAGTGCCTCCTCTCAGACTGCCATAACTTTCCAAGTGTCATGACAGGTTAGATTTACTCATCACTATTTACACCTGGTGAGAAAATATTGTCACTTTGTATGCACACTGTTGGTGGCAGAAATCTGACTGGCCATATGGTATTTACAATCAGCCTTGCAAAATATGAAATACCACAGCAGAGATGTGTTACCAACTTGTTATTCTCTGCTGTGCTGCCTTTGTAGACGGGCGATTGTGTTGCAGTTTGTAGAATAATCTAACAAATATCAAGTCAAAGGCTGCCTGTTACTGGGTAACCGGGAATAGTTCCACAGGTGGTCATGTGTACAAACCATGTACTAGACGGCTACAGACTATGGGGTCACGATCAATCCCGGGGTGCCCCAAGTCACATTGCAACTGTTTTTGGGCGACAGTGGTGTCCATGTCCAGGAACATATTTATAAAACAGTGAATATGATTTGCACCAATTATTCGCTGGTAGTGAATCAATCACTGTCATCTAAAACACGTGCACTTGGAAAATGTACTTACAGAAAATGTCAGATTCACCGATTTCTACACATGCCCCTAAGTGTTACTAGTACATTAGCCTTGCGATAAACACTAATATCACATCGTTGATGAATGGCATAGCTTGCCACCTTACGTGTAAGCCATTTGTAATGATGCAAATAGGTTTAAATTATGTTAAATACTTGGATGTCAGTCTGAAATCCATTATCCTTGAAAGTCATTTTAATGCAGTTATTGCAACCAGTGTCTGAATCATTGCCCTCTCCGGTGTTTTATCAGGGACCATTACTGAAATGGATTTGTTCTCAATGCAGTCATATAAACACCATTATTTTTTCTAATATTCTATTTCTAATGCATAAAGAATGGGAACTGATTGACTTCAATGGAGATACCACTTTTACGCTACAGGTGACTCACTTGTTGAGCTAATCTTTCTATAGGTGACTAAACCAAGTTGTGACTCACACAGATGACTCACCGTACAAATGTTTATTATACTGTAGTATAGAGCCAGATTTGGTCTAGTAAGGATTTATTGCCCAAAGGGGCCAGTATTGAATATGGAGAGAGTGGAAGTGTGACCTTTTGTTACTGAATGTTATGTGGCTGTTAAAGTCGTAAAACTACAGTCTTGGAATTAATACTGTACATTATCAGAATGACAGTGTTGTTTATATCTCGTTCTTGTTCATCTTAACTGCTTGAGATGACTCCTTTTGTAACAAATCTAGAAATTACTTTATATCATCTATCACCTATATTTATTGGGTGTTTTAATATAAAAGTGATCAATGCTAACATACCATCTATAAGGAATTTGTTTTTTAAAAGGCTGATATATCACTGTTGGCCTGTATTAAATAATTGCCTTGCTTTTTGATACCATGTAACCTAGTGAAGACATTGTAATTTGTCCTTTGTGATGAGTACCGTCTCTGTCTCTTTCTATCCAGGGAAAAGTGGAATATCTTGTGAAGTGGAAGGGCTGGCCCCCCAAGTAAGCTTACATTACTTCTACATATAAATACATGTATCTACATAGATATGTGTGTGTTTGTCTGTGTGTGTTGTATATGTCTATTCCCTACGCATGTGATTTAAAGTTGCATGACTGGTCATTGGTAGACGTTCTCAGTTCCTGCTTATTTAACACCAAACACTACAGTTTAATCTTTAACTTGTTCTTACAAGCTGTAATTCAATTTGAGATAAACAAATGTTTTGTAGCACAACATAGCATGTGATTACCAAAGAGCACATGCTTGGTTCCAACTAGAAGCATCTTTTGAATTCTCCCGCCTTTGGATCATGTGTGCGGTTAAAGGGAAGTGGCTTGACAGACCATAAAAATGTGTTTTCTTTCTCCTCAATGGTATTCATATCTAAAAGTAGATCCCTTTGTAAATCCAGCTAGGTATTTATTAAATAGCATCCTTAATTCTATATTTGGTGTGTCTTAATTTGTGAAAAATACACATTTTAGTTGTATAACCACAAAGACTGACCTTTTCATTCAAATAGCATCTCAATTAATAAATATGAATATACCACCAATCTATGTAGCACCTATATGGCAGCATAGTACATGGGGAAAGGAAATACACATACAAGAGACTATACAACATACAGCATTGTAATGGATGCATGGATTCTTTTATCAAGAATACCTGAAAATTAAAATATGAACTTACTTTTTTCCTATGATCCTCTGACTTCCCCCACTGCTTGTGGCAACCTGGACCTTCGGTCCACAGGTAATTCAGAGCATAGTGTCTGGGAAAACATTCTTCTGGGTTATTTAGGAGCTTTTGAAAAATATGATTTACTGATGAATGGGGAAAATTGTAGGAATAACATTACTTTGTCAACTTTAACAATTACTTCATAGCAAAGAAAAATGTTATTAAAGGTGACAGCAGGATGGACACTGTATTCTCCAGGAGAAATATTTTGGCTGATCTGTCTCCAGGTCTATCTCCATTCATGGGAAGATATACATTGGTTGCTCATTCAGGAAAACAAACCTTGATGTTGCAGATGGGTGTTTTATAAAGAAGAAAGAAATAAAAAATGCAGGTGTTGCCCATGAAATCCAATCAAATTATCTTATCTTTATACCTGCATTATAAAAAGCTGGCAGGTGGCAGCTGATTGGTTGCTGTATGCAACACCCCTACTATTTTCCCCATAAATAGTACCAGCCACAAATGTACTGTAGCTTAAACATAAAGTGATTCTTTGGTGAAATCATATGTGTTTTTTCAGCTTGAAATAGAAAGGATATTTGAATTTGGGAAATAGAAGGCATGAGTACTTGATTAAGGTGCTTTGCAGGGATGTATGCTTTATATGCAGAGAGCCAGCAGAGAGCTGTGTGTTCTCTTGGCATGGCACTGCCTGCTCCTAGATAAGGACTGCCTATTGAATACGTCTTGTTTATCACCTCTAATCTGACTGGGGGAGTGAGAACTCAGAGGAGGGGGAGCCCAGAGAGTGACGCATGAGTCATATGTTCACTTGTTTACTTCAGCCTGTGCTGCAGTGTGCGCAAGAACAGCAATGGAAAGGTGTGCACAGCGTAACCCTTTGTTTGTCTTGAGTCCAGCATGCCATGAGTGACTGCAGTCTCCACTTTATTTTACACAAAGATGCTAATTATTGCAGACCTTGTGTTAAACCTCAAACACAGACATTGTTGTAATACGGGAAATAAATTCTTAATAGCTGGTATAAAAAACCTTTAGTGAAATGACATTCAGTTAGTGTGTACATCTGTTCATGTTGACACTGGGGGGTTATTTACTAAAGCTGGAGAGTGCAAAATGAGGTTCACTTCTGTATATAAACCAGCTTCTAATCTCAGCTTGTTCAATTCAGTGTTGACAATAAAACCTGGAAGCTGATTGGTCTCTATGCAGAAGTGAGCCTGATTTTGCACTCTCCAGCTTTAGTACATAAACCCCTATTGTGCTGTAACAATTTATGCATATTAAGATGTTCTGGAAGAAAGTTGTTCACATTATCTTTTATAATAGAATACATGCCTGCATGTTATGGTCTCTTTCTGTTTAGGATAACCATACAAGTCCATTCTCCGTAAGCAATGCAGGCTGTTCAAGCATTGATTGAAATTGAACAAGGCTAAGGTGCTTTTGACCATTGAAACTATTCATTATTGTACACAGTGATTCTTCAGCTCATGCAGGTAGGTCTTGACTTTCCCCATTTCCACGGAGAAAAGGGAAATAGTACGTTATCATGTGAGCACAGCATTTACACATTGACTGAGTGGAAGGAAAGACGATTGCAGCGGATCCTGGTGATTTGGCAATACATTTGAAGATGAACAGGTGTCAGTGGAAATGCAGGACCTGCTTAGCAGGTCAAGTACAAACCAGGTGGTCAACTGCAGGTCACAGGCAGGTGAATTAATTCTGAATGATCCCAGAAGTGTCTCAAACTGATGCTATCAACACAAGCCTAAAACCCATTGACACAGGTCTTTACTTGATTTTAAGCAACAGAACTCTAGGTTTTTGTATTTAAAAAAATTATAGTAATTTTATTTTAGGATATTTCTTGGAATTTACCCAAGATCAGTTCAACTGTACCAATCAATGAAAAAAGTAGCAGCATATCATTTAATGATTGACATATCTTATTCCTAGTCAAATAGTAGAGGACAAAAGAAGCTCTTTATTCTTTAACCTTGGGTTATATGCAGCTACCTTCAGGTGACTGGACACTGGCAAAAAATCTGCAGCAACATCCCTGTATAACACCTTCCACTCCCAGCTAGCCTCAGTTTTTTTGCTAGTGTCCATAGTCGACGGACATCTTCTCTGTACTTAAAGCAGCTTAGATCTTTTCTGTGGAATTTTTATTCTCTAAAAGATTCACGGCTGCAACATAGAAACTGCTGTTTCTTTCTGCAGTTTCCAGATCAGTTGATTCCTCAGCTGAGCCTAGAGGCCTGTACCAAGACCCTGCGTAGAGAAGATGAGGGGACAACCTGTACTGCCCATACTGGATCCTGGATGGATGCTCACCTTGGCATGTGGGGCATTTTTGTTGAGTTAGCCACAAGGTGCTATACAGGCCCAGGTCTGTGGTATGCCAGTGGTAGCACCCTGTTCTTGAAGACCCCTTCAGGAGTGTGCCAAAAGTGGAGGGTGAAGCCAGAATGAGGTCTGGTCTCCTAAATCCTGTGGAGAGAGTGAAGACCACTGCTATGGTACACCCTTAAAATTTGTCCCAGGGTAATGATACTCCTATGATTTTAGTACCTGTTGTTCAGACAGTTGGCCTCATTCTGACTCTCTGCCTTCCTTTGGCCACTTTGGTCACATGGTTTTCTTCCTATCTATCTAGCAAGGAGTTTTCTGCCAACAAGTCTAATTTTTTTGGGCAGAATCTTGGTTCTTTTGCAGGCTATATATGGCAGGGGTCTCAAACAAGCTCCTTTAGTTTTCCCTCCTGAGTCAGTATCTGACTTTGCTTTTGCTACGGATATGCTGCTTGAGCAGTATGGAAAAGAGGAAGATCCCTCCCCCCTTCTGACAAATCAGATTAGGATGAGATGCCTTCAGCACAGACTTCATCTGAGCTTTTGCTACCCTTATTGACACTTGTTCTGCTTCAGCAATCTAAACACCGAAAGTGTAATTTCTATAAATGATCCAGTTTTGGTGAGATAGCTTAGCTTACAGTTAACAACTTGGGATAGAGTGATGAATGGGACTAAAGCATGAATAAGAATTGTGGGACTAACTACATAGAGCAGGGATCTCGAAACATTCTAAACAAAGAGTTAGTTAATGAGCCTCAGACTTCCGGGGTGCCCGGGCTTTGGCCAGTGGGAGTAAAAAATACCCCAGTGTCAGTGGGAGTAGACAGTATCTCAGGCTTAGTGGTCAGTGGCAATTAAAAAATTACATAGCACCTGTGGTCAGTAGGAGGAGGGTCAATACCCCATCATTGGTGTCAGTGGAAGGAATGGTGCCTTGTCGTTGGTGTCAGTGGGATGAATAGTGCCCCATCGTTGGTGTCAGTGAGATGAATAGTGCCCTTTTGAATTGTTCAGACCTTCTTAAAGGCCAGTTCTTCATCCTGCTTCTTGGTCACTGGCTTTATTGGCAAAGCTGTGGAAGTCTCAGTCCTAAGGGACAGGGGCCTACAGTTATATGCAGAGTTGCTGATGCATGGTGGAAGGTCTGTAGGGCTTGTAGAAGGTCCATAGTGCTGGTGCAGTAGCCCTTCTTGAGAGCACTGTTAAATTGTCTCCATTGCCTGTCTTCGGGACTCCTTTGTTGCTCATATCTATGGAACAAAAAGAAACAAGACTGACTTCCAAGTTATTCTATACTCTGTTCATAGCAACAATATAATACTTTTGGGAAAAGTTCCTTAGGCCAAAAACAAATAAAGAAATGGGGCACTTCCAGGAGTTTCAGTACAGTAGATTCAGACCAGGAAAGAGAATCAATGTAAGTTGCTCACCTTTGCAGGTGGCCAAGAAAACACAAAATGCGTATCAATCAGCAATCAGGCTAGGGTTCTAATTCTCTTCATCATATGGATTTCAAATGCATTCATGGTGATCTTCAGTCACCAGTGGACAAAAGGATATAATATCAAAGTGTAGTTACATCTGACAGCAGAGACATATTCACAGGAATGGATTTAAGATATCAGACTGATAACTATAATTTCACTTGAAGTGCTATTTAAAGGTGTATATTTACAGAGCACAAACTAGAAGTCACCAGGCTTCATAAATTCAAAAAAAAAATCAAATTTTAATACATTTTATTAAAATTAGTTGAAACTATACACAGGAACTTTTTTGTGTTTGGATTACCAGACTCCCCTATTTGTATGGAGTTTTGGACTTTGGCCATCAGATACCTTCTCTTGAACATTACAGGTTACAAAGAATAATACCTTCAATCTGCTAACTGCTAAAACCAGTGACAATTACTCTGTACTAATTCTCTTGGACCTTTCTGCTACTTTTGACACAGTTGACTGCCCTTCCCAACTGGTCAGTGACTGCTGCCAATACCTCCACTGGCTTCAGATCACTCATGAATAAATTCAAAGTACTAAAAATAACATACAAAGCTATCAACATCCCTGCCCAAGCTACATCACTATAATATCACCCATACTGCCCTTTCTGCTTCTTCCAAGATCTCTTACTCTCTAGCCCCCTCCTTACCTCCAGAGACTCCCTTCCTCTGAACCTCTCTACACCAATGTTTCTGTCTATCTCCTGCTCTGTCCACCTTTAAGCAATCTTTAAAAACCCATCTCTTTAGGGAAACCTATCCCTCTTCCACCTGAAAACTTTACTTTTACTTTCTCTGTCAGCTCATCCTTCACAATTATTGCCTTTGTTTATCATTTGTCCATCCCAGTAGATTGTGAGCTTTCATGGTCAGGGTCCTCCTAATCCTCCTGTATGGAATTGTAATGTGTCTGTACTGTCTCATTTTATTTTTAAATTAAACCACTGAAAACTTTTGGTGCTATATAAATATTGTACAGTAATAATTTGTGGCACCATTTTGGTAGCACCATGTACAGTTGTGCTATAACCTTTGCAAACCCTGGCAGAAATCGTAAAATTTTGGCATTGATATTGGATTTTGATTGATAATGCCAAAAAAGTGTCTTTTATTTAAGGGTCGTAATCATATGAAGCCATTTATTATCACATAGTTGTTTGGCTCCTTTTTAAATGATAATGATAACAGAAGTCACCCAAATGGTCCTAATCAAAAGTTTACATACCCTGGAATGTTTGGCCTTGGTACAGACATACAAGGTGACAAACACAGGTAAAAATGGCAATTAAAGGTTAATTTCCGACATCTGTGGCTTTTTAAATTTCAATGAGTGTCTGTGCATAAATAGTCAATGAGTTTGTTTGCACTCATATGGATGCACTGAGCAAGCTAGATACTGAGCTATGGCTGTCAAAAGACCTGCGTAACAAGGTAATGGAACTTTATAAAGATGGAAAAGGATATAAAAAGATAGCCAAAGCCTTGAATATGTTAGTCAGTACTGTTCAATCACTTATTAGGAAGTGGAAAAATCGGGGATCTTTTGATACAAAGCCAAGATCAGGTAGACAAAGAATAACTGCAGCCACAACTGCCAGAAGAATTGTTTGGGATACAAAGAAAAACCCACAGATAACCTTCGGAGAAATACCGGCTGCTTTGGAAGAAGATGGTCTGGTTGTTTTAAAGGAGGACAATATGATGATACTTGAACAAAAATTAGATGCACCGTCGAGTTGCCAGAAAGAAGTCTTTACTGCGCCAGTGCCACAAAATAGTGTGTACAGTATAATGTGTACGTGTCTCAAACCGGAGCACTAAGTGTAATTTCTCTCTGCTACCTTGTTCCTCTGCTATCTGCATGAGTTACTTCTGACATGTTTTCTTGACACCAAGAGGTAAAAAGGTTACAGGGGAGTGAACTCAAGCATACAGCCTGTAATTGACAGCTTCAGCTCTGTTCCTGTGTGCTGTGTAAAGGGGGGGGGGGGGTTTGTCCCTTTCCTCCAATCAGGTCTATGCTCTCCTCACTGAGTGTAACTTCAGCTCCCAGCCCCCTTTTTTCTGAACGCTAAGACACGCTATATAAATTCTGCACTTTGAACAGATATAGAGAAGAGATATCTGCAGATAAATAGATACAACTTATATAGGAGGATTTGTTTCATCTCTGTGTATCATCTGAGGCCAATCACTTCACTGGGTTTACAACCACTTAAAAATTAAAGTTTAGGCATGGCAATTTTTACATAGTACAGGTTGAACCAATGTAAATAAGCATGTCCCATATCTTTGAGGATCCCCATGGAAGCTGCAAATCACTGTAGAAGGCACCACTTCTTCAGTGAACTCAACTAACTCACGGGTCCTGTGCTGTATTGTGAACATAGGAACTCTCCTGCTCAGCACAGGCACCATTCAATGAATGCAAAGCATTATCTGATTGGATGACGTGGAGAGGCAAGGCGTTGATGTCACAATCTCCACCTTGTCCAATCAGAGAACTCTGCTGTGTGGAGCTGCAGGGCAGCAGGAAAGGACACAGCTACCCCAGGTCTGCCCCATATTGTGTTGCTCTTTGTAAAGCTGCAGGAATAAGGCGTACTTCACTCTTCATCAGTGGCACAGTGTGGGTGGGTCTGCAGGTGCTAAATTCTTAGGAACACAAAATTAGTGAGAATTTGGTGGGAGATCAGTCTGCGTGTTCTCCCATTCTGGTCCTGTCAGCTGCATGCTCCCTAATCTCTCTCGCTGTTTGGGTAGGTCCAGCTGAGCGGTTCTGGGTCAGAGTGGGTGAAACTGAGGCGAACGAGTGGCATGCTCCGGCTGAGTGTGTGGAAGTGAGCTGCTCGGTGCAGTACAGGATGTCCCCTGGCGCTAGCAACCTATGCAACACCTCTGCTGTTTATACATAAAAGGGCTTTCTCTCCAAAAATTGAGCAGTTGTCTACATAGAACAGCTCACCACCTGTATAGCACATGCGCTTTGACAGTTTGTTACAGCAGGAACAAAATAAATGTTTGATTTTTATTTAAATGTCTGCTCTAAAACCACAGAGGATTAATAATGTATATTTTTATTTTAGATATAGTACTTGGGAACCAGAAGAACACATCTTGGATCCACGACTTGTACTGGCATATGAGGAAAAGTAAGAAGTTCCTTTCACATTGTTAGAATTTCTTTGTCTCAGGTTTCTAAAGGCAATACAATATTAGGCTATCTTAATAGTTTCAGTGCAGAATACAGGACCTGCATTTCAGACAATAGGTTATATTCCAGCTATCTTCAAGTGACTGGACACTGACAAAAACCCCTAACGTTACTCATATAACCCTGCCCACTGCATGAAACTGCAGTTTTTTACTAGTGTGCTTAGGTGACGGACCTCTGGACAAGTATTTTTCTTGTTAAAACCATTCAGTTTTTTTTCATGTGATCCTTCTGTCAAGATTTGATCTTTGTGCAGCCCACCCATAATATTTGCTTTGCATATTGAATTCTCCTTTAGGTGCACACCTTGGCACAGTGTAGTTAGCCACAGGGTGCTATACCGCTATCGGGCCGTGGTCTATTCTATGGTTCTCAGACCCTGAAGACCCCTTTGTGGTATGCCCACTGAAGGGTGAAGCCTGGACCTCCAGTAGGCTCAAATGGATAAAGTAAGACAGGGTTTTCCTGTAGGTTAACACCAGTTCCTGGCCTTTAAAAAGGTAAATCGTAGTGTTGTCTATGTGGTTTTATAGGCAGAGGAGTGGGAAGCTATTACATTTCTCTCTAACGTTTCTTGGTAGAACAATTATAAATTAGTGCTTCTTCTCCTCCTGTCTAGACTTAGTCTCAGCAGGACTTTAGGTGTGCCATGCCTCTTGGCTAATGAACTTCTCCCAAAAATGCCCACAGCATGTTTCTGTGCCCTTGCTTCCTTTTACTATAGAAACTTATTTATTTCAGGTACTTATATAGCACTGTCAATTTTACGCAGCGCTTTACATATATATATTGTACATTCACATCAATCCCTAACCCTCAAGGGGTGTACAATCTAAGGTCCCTAACTCACATTCCTTCATACACATACTATGGACAATTTAGACAGGATCCAATTAACCTACCTGCATGTCTTTGGAGCGTGGGAGGAAACCAGAGTACCCGGAGGAAACCCACGCAGGCACAGGGAGAACATGCAAACTCCAGGCAGGTGGTGCCGTGGTTGAGATTCAAACCAATGACCCTAGTACTGCCAGGCAGAAGTGCTAACCACTAAGCCACTGTGCCACCCAACTTAGCCACAGGAACACGGTCAGCGCCTGGGTTGTAGCAGCTCCTATATCAAGACACGCAAAACCCCATTCAGTCTGAACTTCATTCCCTGAGTACCACACTAGGGATTCCCTGACTTAGTAATGGCGAATCACGCATGCAAAGGAGCTGGGACAAAAGGGGTGAATAACATGCACCATGCAGCCTGTCTGCATTCCAACTTACAGCACATTCCAACTCATTCGGCCATCCACATCCCTGGAGTGGACATTTGGCAGGGGGATTTCATAAGTCACCAAGGCATAAATTCAAGGGATCTGGCCTTTGCACCCCAAAATCTTTCAAAATCTCTGTCATAACTGGGGAAAACCTGATGTGGACATCCTGGTCTCCAGGTTCATCAAACTGAACAAATTTGGAACCAAGACCAGAGATTCTCCAACCTTTGTAGTAGATGCTTTGGTGATTCCTTGGACTCAGTTGAAACTGACTTATGCCTTCCCTCAAATAAAGATTCTCCCTCAAATGTTGCTCAAGATAAACGGAGTAAGGGTCAGCTGCAAGGTGCCTCAAGTTGTTATCTGAACAGTTTCAGGTTTTTTAACCCTTGTGTTTTTTTGGGACCCTGTTGGCAGTTTGGTTGTACTATGTTGTTACCCATTCCTCAGTTTATTGCTAGGGGATGTCCCATGGTCTATGGAAACAAGTCCTGTACTGTACATTTAAGGATGGGGATTTTGACTTGCCTATAAGTTAATTATTTGGAGTACAGTATAGGACACAGGTCCCTCCACTTTGTGTCTTGATCACTGCTTATTGCTTGCTAAAAAATCCTGGAGTCTAACTGGAGTGGGCAGGTTTACATGAGTGCCCACTAGGGGTAGCCCTAGTATGTTTTTTTGCCAGTGTTTAATCACCAGAAGGTAGTCTGCATATAGTCCATTGTCTATGAATACTGTGTCCTGTACTGTACTTCAAGGACTTTACAGGTAAGTCAAAATTCCTATTTTCTATCTGTTCAAAAGTTTTTTGATTTTCCAGTTAGTATATAAAAATAGTATCACACATACACTCACTGGCCACTATATTAGGTACACCTTTGGAACTGCCTTAATTCTTTGTGGCATAGATTCCACAAGGTGTTGGAAACATTCCTCAGAGATTTTGGTCCATATTGACATGATAGCATCATGCAGTTGTTACAGATTTGTCAGCTGGACTTAGGTGCTCTATTGGATTGAGATCTGGTGACTGTGGAAGCCAGTACAGTGAATTCATTGTCATGTTCAAATAAACAGTTTGAAATGATTTGAACTTTGTGACATGGGGCATTATCCTGCTGGACGTAGTCATCATAAGATGGGTACACTGTAGTCATAAGGATATGGACATGGTCAGCAACAATACTCGGGTAGGCCATAGTGTTTAAACAGTGCTCAGTTGGTACTAAGGGGCCCAAAATGGGACAAGAAAATATCCCTCACACCAAAACACCACCACCAGCAGCCTGAACTCAAAGCAGGATGCATGCATTGTTTACGCCAAATTCAGGCCCTACCATCTGAATGTCCCAGCTGAAATCGAGACTCATCAGACCAGCCAACATTTTTCCGGTCTTCTACTGTACAATTTTGGTGAGCTTTTGCGAATTGTAGGTTTCGTTTCCTGTTCTTAGCTGACAGGAGTGGCACCTGGTGTGGTCTTTTGCTGCTGTAGGCCATCTGCTTCAAGGTTCGATGTGTTGTGCATTCAGAGATGGTATTCTGCATACCTTGGTTGTAACGAGTGGCTACAGTTGCCTTACAGTTACAGTTGCCTTTCTATCATCTTGAACCAATCTTCCCATTCTCCTCTGACCTCTGACATAAACAAGGCATTTTTGTCCACACAAGCAACCATATACTGTGTTTGATTGCTTTTGCTTTTGGAAGTCTATGACCTCTGTACTGTGTAAATATTTAATTTGATTAGAAAAAATAATAATGAAAAATATAATTTTTCTCATCGTTCCTGAATTTGCTTGTTCCTCAAAAATTACTTTGGTATATGACCACTTCAAATGTAGGTGTTCTGAAAGTGATAATTTACTATGTTTTTAAATTATATTTGTTATTTTAGAGAAGAAAAAGAAAGAGCTGCTGGGTGCAGGAAACGTGGCCCAAAACCTAAACGCCTCCTCCTGCAGGTATGAACTATTATTTGATACATCTTAGATAACACTGAATGCAGCAGTTGTTTATTTTAATGTATTTCAATATAAACCAAAGGAAGAAGTTATGATGGGGGTTTTACATTACTATTTGCTGCAGCTGGTGGTTCTACTAGTATAACTAAAAGGATAAGTAGATGGGATCCTTTATGAAATAAAGTTGGCAGGCCCACGCTTGTACAGGAAGGAGGGCGGTTGCCCAATGTTGCCAAGTGGAGGTGGGTGAGCCATGGGTGTAGAAGGGTAGGCCAGGCTTTGTATTTGCCAGCCAAGTGAGCTGTCAATTGCAGACTGTGGCAGTAGCACTGTATTTGTAGGGGGGCAGGGGCCCACTAGAGGAGCCTCTGATAATGACATCATGTGCCCATGTGCCATAGGATGTCTATCACTGTTCTGTTTATACAATATTGCAATGTATACTATGCAATCCAGTGATTTACAGACGTCTTTCATGTCAGAGTTACTGTAGAGACTGTATGCTACATTAAACATGTAACATTTAAAACATGGGGAAAGGAGGGAGTGACACCAAGGCCACTGTTAGAAATTATGGGGCCCGTACAGCCTACCTGATGTGGCCCCCTTCAACCCCGCCCTCGACCCCACCTTTGGCCCCATCCCTGGTCACTCCTCTGACCCCGCCTGTTCAGTTTGTGTTCTCATACACCACACAATGGACAGGGGTGGACTTGTGATGGCTCTGTGGGAGGCCAGATGTAAATAAACTTGTGTCCATTTACATCAGGCTACCTCTGATCTGTCACATTTAGGTCTGGAAAAAACAGAAAAGGATGCAGTACTTTTCCATTTTTTTTCTGGATCTAAACAGACTTGGCGCTTTCAGTTAGGTCAGTGTTTCTCAACTCCAGTCCTCATGGACCCCCAACAGGTCATGTTTTCAGGATTTCCCTCAGATGAAACAGCTGTGGTAATTACTAAGGCAGTGAAACTGATCAAATCACCTGTGCAAAATAATGGAAATCCTGAAAACATGACCTGTTGGGGGTCCATGAGGACTGGAGTTGAGAAACACTGAGTTAGGTACACATGAAAAATTGACAGGTGACCCTAATTGGAAAGCTTGGGTGAAAGGTTCTTAATGGAGAGTGGTGTGAGGGCATTAAAGATGCAGCTCAGCTGTGAGTGTTTACTGCTCCCCCAAACACAAGTGTAAAGTAGCATCTTACTGTGTGTTATGATCCTCAGCATTAGGATGATCATACAGCACAGCAGGCAATCTATGGCTCTGTCACAGTGTGTCACACGGCTATCGGGTGTTGACTTTGTTATGGCTGTACTGTGTTACAATCTGTAGCACACTGTACAGCCATAAGTTAACAAAATCAGCACCCAACAGCCGTGTGAAACACTGTGACAGAGCCAAAGATCACCTGCTGTACCAGATATTAGTGTGTCACTCACTATGTGCTGCACTGCTGCCAGGCCCATGCCAGGATTAGTGCTGCTGTTCCCTGTCAGTGTCAGCCGCCTCACATCAGTCTTGGCATCTGTCCTGAGGGAGCAGAGCATTTGCATAAGATCACTTCACCAGGGAAGGCAGCCAGCCGGAACTATAACTGAGCAGCGCAGGTTGCTGTGCAGCTATGTACCTGTGCCACAAAAATGATTAAAAAGTCCCTTCAATGCTCCCTCTTCCTGGGCCCCTATGTTGAGCTGATGGAGTTTAGGAAAATGTTTTTTTACACCACTCTAAGTATGTAGGATCAGGGGTGTAATTTACTAAGTCCTATTTCTTTATTTGGCATACAAAATAACTATAAAACTGCCCGGGCCCCATGAGCTGAACAGGTACAACAAGGCTGGTTGTGCTGCCTTATCAGTGGACCTGAAGGGCACTATAGGCCCTGTCTATATAAAAAGAAAACCAGTATTTCACAGTAAATGCTGCTTAGCTAATGATGTTCTTTCCAAAAGAATAACTACTGCATTATTTTCATTGTAATTTTATCCTCTTTTCCTCTCTCAGTGACAACCTATGCATGAGGGTATGACAGGGTGTCACTAGGACAGGAACTTATGAAGAAACTAACTGTGGCCAGAGTTGAGTTTTAATGAAACATTTAAATTGTTCTAGCAAGCATGGATTTATAATGAGATAATGCAAGGAGTACAATTTTTCTTGTCTTACAGAGGCTGTATGGTATGGACCTGCGTAGTGCACACAAATCAAAAGAGAGAAATCTCTGCTTTTCTCTGTCTCGGAGATTCAGCAGTGGTCTGGGGACCAAACCTGCCACTGCATCCTCAGTGCCAGAGAAAGCCAAATCATTGCAGTTCCCGCTCAGCAAACAGCGCAAGGGGAGAAAGTTTCTGTGCCTGTCCCGTAAGAAGTTTCTACGGGTGTCTACCTTTGAGACTCTAAGCCGAAGGTCAGAGTTCTTTGCCAAGGAAGAAGAAAAGGAAGATACGCAGACGATCCCTGACTGGCAAGAAGAGAAATCTGCTGAGGAAGAGAAGCATGAAGAAGAGAAAGAAGAACATGCAGATGAAAATAAAGGTGAGATAATCTGTTTTAAAACTTTAACTTTACGTGGTAAAATGACAAACTGGTTTAACTTAAATTGTTAAAAAAACATTGACATATAACAGCTGCCGAGCACCGGTTTAAAGAATACCTGCAGCGAAATAAATACAGAGCCTGTCATTGCTGTTATCCTTTTTGAAAATGCCAGTGTCTGGATGCCTCTACCTTCAGTACTTAGATACACCAACCCAGCGCAAGCATGCAGATCAGGAAAACCAGAGTATAGGCATAAATCCTAATCTGTATACTCCTTCTGAGTCCATGACTTAAAAATTACTGAAACCGTAGATCATTATGATAGCAAAGTACACCTGCGCCCTGACAATGGACATTAAATTAATTACATATTCTTGTGTAAAAGATTCTTTAAATGCTGGATTTACACCTTTTTTGCTTTTACTTGATTAATTTTACATTGAAATCATTTGGATTTCATCAAAACACACATCAATGCAAGCAGTAAGATGTGGATCACAGTGCACATCAGTACATTATGACGTTTGGTCGTGGCATCGATGCACATTAATGTGTGTTATAATGTGTAGTGACATACAAGGTACATAGCAAAGCTCGCTGAACTGATTTCAATGGAAAAGATAGATGTGATTCAAGCCTACAGTCAGTATTTTTTTAGGCTCATACACACAGGTACCCAGCATAGCTAAGTATGACAGGTATGCAGGAGTGGGTACATGGAACCTGACCTGGAGTTTCTGCATCCAGGTCTGTTCACCCATCCCTGTCTACTTGTCAAGCTTGGCTGTGCGGGTGAGTCCATATTTATTCACCATTGTGAGCTGCCTGCACACAGCTCAGTGTTGGGAGAGAAAAGAGAAAAAACTGTTCTTTACGCTGCACAGGGTTGATTACCTGTCAGAATGAGCCCCTAGCGCTTTTACTGCTTGTTCAGAATAGGTCAGTACTTCAGTGTGCATAGTATGGGCACAGGTTCACTTAAATTTATCCACCACTTAACCTGTGAAATCTTATATAACATAATTTGCTTGCAACCATTCTGTACATTTTTATGATTTTTCAGTTCTATGTGTTGCTTACTATTACCTCCTCCTATGTTATTTGCAGATGATACAAAGACGCCTACTTCACCTCCCTGGCTTCCTGTTGTGCCCACACCTATCGAGATCATTGTTACTGACATCACTTCAAACGCCGTCACAGTGACATTCCGTGAAGCCCGGTCGGCAGAAGGCTTTTTCCGGGACCGCGGTGGCGAATGCTAGCTGCACCGTTCCCCTCTGTTGTATCTTTCTCGTATTCCTCTTTCTTCCTCTACTGAACTGAAGACTGAAGACTAGAAAGCAACTGCAGGCAAATGGGTGTTGCCCCTTTAACTGGACTGTATAAAAGTGCAGAACACTGTTTCTGTGATAGCAAGGGTGTAACATTCCTTAAAATATTTATTGCCAGCTCCACAAGCTACAATTGACTTTCTTGAAAATTTCTCCCGGTTGAAAAGCTATTAACTTTCTCCATAAATATACAAAAATGTTTTGCATGGGAAAAGATGCAAATTGTGAAAGATACTGCACAGAAAAGATGCCACAATATATGGCAATGTACAGTTGCATCATATTTTGTTTTAATGGTAGGTGTTTTAGCTACAGTAAGACAGCGTCTTGTAATAGCAGATTATATTAACACAACACCCTGTACAGTATGAGAAGGTAACAACCATTTTAACTGCACTCACACCACAGCTCGTAGTAATCCGACTTATGTATTTGCACTCGCAGCACACTGTAATGTTCAGATGCTTGAATGATGTTCAGTCAGTTAGTGTACAAGCTCCTGAGTTTTACAGTTGATTCTCATTCTGCAATATGTATATTTACAATGGTATTAGCGCTGCTGTTTGTGCTATCTGCTTCTGTGCTAGTAAGCTTTACTTGTATCCTAATGATGAACCATTTGCACATATGGTATACATGGTGTAGTTTACCTTTTCACAGGTTTACTTCTAAAACTTGCTCACACTCTTGTAGTAATTAGTGATGTATACATGAAATTCTATGCTGACAAATACTTCATCATTGTCTCAGCAAGTGGAAAATTTTTACTGTGTATATATAATTTTGGATTTCTAGCTAAGAAATCACAAAGAACTAATTATTGGAAATAAATCCCAAAGTATTGTGGGATTATTTACCACCATTTGTAGTATGCAGAGGTATACAGTATATACGTCAACAAATGTTTTAGTGCTTCACTTATTGGGATATCCCTCATGCATATATCCTATTGTTCCATATATCATATTTTGGTATTTTGGATTCCAGGCCTAGGAGGAAAAGCAAGAAAATTACTTTTGCCCATAGCGGTTAATATCTTAGGTATTGATCCCAGTATTACATCCAGAGAGGAATTACGTTAATATAAGAAAGATATTTATCTAAACCATGATTAATTCAAACACTTGATCCTCTATATAGAACCAAAATATGCAATGGCCACAGGGTAAAGTATTTATGAGGCCAGAGGTTTGGTTGGTTAAGATAAGCACTTTATTTTGCACTAGGGTTTGGGGATAAGATATACATTAAAAATGCACTTGTATTTAAGGTATTTAATATAATGTCATAGTGGCATATGTCTAAGGCTTCTGCGCTATTCTAAGACCTCATACACATGAACACTGGAGCTTCATAGCTCTGGACTGCATTCTACGCAGCTTTGAAACATGGCTGCCAGCCAGTGGGTCACAGTGTAAAGGACTGGGCCTGCAGTGTTAAGCATGTCCTAAATGCTGCAGGCAGCGTTCCTGTACACACATTGCAGCAAAGTGAAGTAGACGGTTCACTAAGTGCTTTTGTGTATAAGGCCTTAATGTTTGCCATAACTGTACAGTCATGCCCATTTCCATTATTTATATGTACTAGATGTTTGGCATATTTTATAGATTCAATCTAATTTGTTCTACCACATGTTTTGAGAGCAGACATTCATTTAAACCAGCAGGGAACTATATTCTGAGAATAAGCTACATAACGTGCACAGATTATGTGTGTGTATTATTTTAATGTAGACTGAGAAAGCAAAAACTTTTGTAGAGTTTTTTTTTTTTTTTTTGCATTGAATGATTATTTTTGATTGAACTTGCCCCAGGCACATTAGTTGTGGTGAGCTTGTCTATGTACTGCAATGCTCACTTCATCTGACTATAGTCACTGCTACAAATCTCCATGGATTGTTATTTGTGGGCACAGTTTGGCACTGGATTTTTGGACACACAAACCTTTCTGTTCATATAAATGAAAGATGCTTAAAAATGAGTTATCAAACTAAAAATTGAATCAAGCATAGTCCTTAAAATTAACCTCAATCCAACCCTTGAATCGGACCTGTTCCACCTTTAGGGATGAGAGATCATTGATACCTGGATGCAAAAGCCAAAGTTAAGTGTCTGTGTGCCTGGCCAAATAATTTTTACACTTTTTTTTTTGAACATACATTTTATTTGCTACCCCAAGGCTTGTTTTCAAAAGAAGTAAAGCATGTTCACTTTGTGAAGTAATTTTTCACTTAGTTTAGTACAGGGGGTCGCCAAACTTTCTAAACAAAGGGCTGGTTTATTGTTCTTCAGACTTTAGGAGGGCCAGAGTGTGTCCAATGGGAAATGTCCTGGCATCAGTGGGGGGTAAACAATGTAATGTAAACATCTTTAGTGTTAGGGGAGGAATAGTGCCCCATCATTGGTGTCAGTGGGACAAATAGTGTCCCATTGTCAGTGTCAGTGAAAGGAATAGTACCTCAAGGGCCGGATGAAGGAAAGCAAAGGGCCGCATCCAGCTCCCGGTCTGCAGTTTGGAGACCCATGGCTTAGTGAATAGGGTGAACCTGTGCTGCCTTCTATCATTCAATCATGTAGAAGCAACAATCCTGTTTTTTAACTGTCTTTGCTTGTGGTTCGGTGCGCTTTGCAAAATCAATATTCACCACCTTCACTAAGTTTCGGGAAAATTCACTTTAAAAAGTTAACATGATTTATTCCTCTAGTAAATCAACACCACTGATATTTGTATTTTAAGATGACAGATGGACACACTTCAACATCTGCAGTGTCCTGGTTTCTTCTTCTATCAAAGTGCATCTTGATGTGCCAGACTCAGTGACAGACAAGCCTATTCAGCACAGGTTTGTTGGTAAACAAAGCCATGTGAACACTGCAATTACATGCTAAGGAACCATTCTGATTGGTTATTAATTTGTCAAGTACAAGAACTAGCAGATGCCACCTAAAAAAAATCAGTGCTGAAAGACAATGTATGTCTTTTGCATCCAAAATTCCAGTGCCCACGTTGCCATGCCAGACACTTCTAATCTGACATCACTACTGGTTAATAACTACTGGTGCCAGTATACTCTGATGACACTGCTTTCTATGAATACACCTTAGAATCTGCATAAATGACAGTGCTAGTAAATATCAGTGCTGTTTATGCATATGCAAAGGTGGACTACAGTCAGAATGTAGACAGTTATCTGAAATGTTGCTATGGGCAATGCAAACAGTTTTTAATTTGGACAGTTTGCTAAAAAAAGGTCCCTAAAGTGCCTGAATGCACGGTCTTGTGAAAGTGACGGATTTATTTAAAATTGTATTGATTGTTTGAAAGCCAAACCATTTACAGCACTTATTTATATACAGTTTATATATAAAAAATGGTTAATTTCGTTTTTGAGAGGCCAATAGTAAAAAATGTCCTGGAAAAAATAAGGCTTTTTGTATAACAAACTACCAACGTGCACCAACCTATTGCATTTATGTACCATTAGTTCCTATAAAATGCTACTTTTACTGGATGGTTTCCTATTAGTCCCTACATGTGGATACAAAAGTAAAACATTTAAACCAGCATATAACCTAAAATGATGCATGGAAACTAAGTTAATATTTTCTTGCTTTTCTACTTTTTTTTAGAGGGTGTCCACAATTTTCTGGCATTTAGTTATTACTCATAGCATTTTAACCTTCCTCCCCTGTTTATAATATTTCTACTTTTCCCAGTACATGAATATCTCTTAAAGTAGTAAATTGATTATAAAAATGGTTCACATTACAAAGATGTCCTAAAAAATGTACTTTGTTGTTAATGACTTGGATATCTCATATCTTTATTCTAGTATGTTGATGTATATACTGGGAATTGATATGTAGCTTATATCATTAACAGGTTTCCTGTATGTTTTTGTTCAATGAAAATTAGTTTTCCTGTTCCACGAGGCTTTTGAATGAAAATCTGTTTGTGATCAGACCAGATATTTCACTGATCCCTTTAGTTTTATGTAGAGTGCTGCTTTATAGTGATGTTTAGAAGCAGCATAATTGTACCATTATATACATATTATATTGATATAAATACATATGTTATGTGAACTTCATGTGATAGCACTTAGGACCAATGAATTAATGAATACGTTATTTGGCTTGCCTATACTAAGTATCTAGTATGTGTCTGCATTTTATCTATTTAAATGATATTTTGCACACATTAGTACAAGGTGAGACTGTATAAAAAGTGTTTAAATAATTATGAGTGTCCAGTTGTACCAATCTGTGCTGTATTGTGCATGGTGTAAGATACTTCCTCATAGTTGCTTAAACCTTTTTATGAATGATGTCCATTGATCTGGGCACTTCCACAAAACAATAATTTTTTATTTTAAGCCATGTTCAAACTATTATACCACTTTTGCTCCTTTATTTTCCTTGTGCTTTCTTGTTTTCTTACATCTAGTTTTTGTACATCCTCAAGGGCTCAAACTACATTGATGTATTTTATTACTGGGCAAGATGCTAAGAAAAGGTCATGATATAGGAAATATTCCATGAAAGTCTAAACAAAGTTTATGATTAAGACTTTGGATGTTGCAAAATTGTATCTGGTCACTGCTGAAGTGGTCAGTGCAGATCCACTCCATTTATCGTATATGTGTCCGAAATTGTAGCAGATTTTGCATAAGATATACATTTTACACAGACCTTGTCTGAGTAATGATATATTTTTTTTCTATGAAGATGGAGCTCAGGAGGAGCTCAAAGCTGAGGCTGTTCACATTTCTTTTCACCTGCTGAGCTAGTAGTGTGTGGCGTCTCTCATCCCCTCATGCTTCCCTTGCTACTGGATTACGTATAAAACAGCCTGCACCCTTACATTACTGTGAGACACCGGATCTACCAGAGCACCTTGAGCGGCACTATAAATTGTATGGGGAATAGTGATACATTTTGTTTGTTTATTCTTCCTAATAATTTTCAGTTGCGTAGTCATGCGCTCAGTACATGCAAACGACATAACAATTCTCACTCACATTGCAGGTGGTAATAGTAGTGATTTTCTGAATGGGTGACAATGATTATAATTCAAATGTAGTCACTCATAGGCACTTCTTTCACAGTTTTGTGTTTTTGAGCATAAACCGAACCAGGGAAGAAGGAAATTTGATTGCATGAATGATTGTAGAAAAATCACTTTTAATTTTTTTGTAGTCTTACAAAGTTTGGCAATGAAGGTCTATCCTAAGACACTTAACTGTGAAATACCTATACCCTACCATCTATTTTTACTGATAACATACCTTTGTGTCTGTAATCTGTAATAGAAATAAACAGCGCCCATTCCAGATAATCCAATGTTTCTTTTAGAGTTGGCAACACAATTGAATGTTTTAACTGCAGACTTCCTTTAACCTGATTGAATCTTAAAAGTGAATACACATTTGCTAATCAATAACCAAACTAAAACTTACAGTAAATCTGGCTGTAATTGTTTGTCCCTATATTATCCAGTTTCAAAATATACAGTCTTGTCTTACTGGTGTCACCGCACTGGTGAATCAACCCCAATGTATACTTGTCACATGTTGTAAGAATTGGCAAAGTATGGAGATGTAGCCATTCAGTGATTTGTATCCAGTCAGTGGCTTGTGCATTTGTGTAGAGAGTAATCCTCATTCTGAACAAAGGGATTGGCACTGTCAACGCATGGGCCAGAATACACCCTGAGCCGAATTATGCCTAAACACTTATTGTTAGTAATAGTTTGTAATTAATGGTCATATAACAGTTCAGATAACTGTTTCATTTAGTGTGAATATGCTGTTTTTCTTTTCATTTTTTTTGGGGGGGGTTAACATTATTTTACAACCAACAAGATTTTGTTTTATTTACTAAACTCCATGTGCCCTTTGGTGGTTTCTTTCTTATTTGAAGATTTGGAGGTAGACTGCAGAATAAGCATGTCCTAGGAAACTGGGCATTTCTTCAATTGCAGCCGTCTCTTTCTAATCCTTGCTTGTCTCATCCCATAAAAATATTCTCCTTTAAATTTTTATCCTCATGGGTTATTTATTAACATAACTGTAAATGTAAAGTAACTGATTATAACTAGACACTAGTTTTTGAGCTGTATACCATTTAAAAGTGATTGCAGATTTTTACAATGTCATTCAGCACATAAGCACATTGAAACTTCTATCATTAATTGATCTGTTTTCATTTGTTTGCTCTACCCATGTTGTGTGCGCTGTTTTATTTAAATATATATTCAATACGCTGTTTTATTTAAAAATATATTCATGGTCTAACTTTGATTCCAAAAACTCTTTCAGTCTTGTGTCTTCCGACATGTTAGCTTTTATCCTTTATGAGTAAAATGCTGGTGATTCCATTAGATGGAAAAACTTATAGGAGAGAGCACCAGCAAAGTCTATATTACTGTAGTTTACAAAGTTTGGGTAGCTTCACAATTACCCAAAAATGCCTTGTGTTTTTTTAGCAGCGTCAAAAATAGAATAAAAATACAGTATCTAGTAACACTGGTCCCACTATAAGTGGCATTTTTTTCTGTGAGATTTACCTGCTAAAGGACTCTTGCACTTTAACTACACATCATATATGAAATATAGTGATTATCACTATTGCTCTGATTTTATATATCACGTATGTTCCATCAATTAAATATTTGAACAAAAATGTAATAATTGCATACAATGCAAAGTTATAGCACTTAAGTATTTGAACAAACAAATGTGGCTTATAAAGAGATTTTTCAAAATTGTTGCTTGTGATAGTTGGTTTATTTGATCTTTATAAAACAGAAAATCAGGAAGGGTTTTTGTTTTAAAGGTGTTTTCCATGTGGGACATAGAGTGGCTCAATGATTCTGACTTTTTCATGTAGCAGTAAATAGGGATTCCCCTTCTTCCTACCTAAACAACAGCATAATGTTAGCCATGTTGTGGAGGACAGAGTGGAGGACAAATGGGTTTATTTTTCAAATGAAAGGAGACTGTTACTTAGTGTAGCATTTGTTCACTTAAATAAGTTGAAGCTGAATAAGTTGAAGTTTTGTTTACTTCAGTCATCCAAACATGTTGGGTATTCAAAGTGAACACAGCTTTACCTTCTTTACCAAGGTAAGTGAACATTCATTTTTTTAAAGCGAGCATACACATTTCAACAGTTTCTCTTCTCTTAGTAAATAAACCCCAAAGTCTGTCTATCTAGGTCAGGGGTCTCCAAGCTTTCTACACAAAGGGCCAGTTTACTGTGCTTCAGACTTTAGGGGGGCCGGATCATTGCCAATAGGAGTAGAAAATGTCCTATCATCAGTTGGCGTAAACAATGTCCCATCTTTGGTATTGGGGAATTATTAGTGTCTCATTGTTGGTGTCAGTGGGAATAATAGTGCCCCATCTTTGGTGTCAGTGGGAGGAATAGTATCCCACCTTTGGTTTCAGTGGGAGCAAATAGTGCCTCATTGTTTGTGTCAGTTGGAGATATAGTGCCCCATCCTTGATGTCAGTGGAAAGAATTATGCCCCAAGATTTGTGTCAGTGAGAAGAATAGTGGTCCATTGTCGATGTCAGTGCAGGAATTGCCCTATTGCTGGTGTCAGTGGGAGGAATAGTGCCATGTATCAGTGGAGGAACAGTGCTCCAAGGACCAGATACAGGTAAGCAAAAGGCCACAGTTTGGAGACCACTGATCCCTTATTGGAACATTGTAATACCGATATTGACTTTACCAGATTTCAGATTTACATTGCTGCTATCAATGGGGTGACATCTTTCTTCTTGTTCCCTGGATGGTTAACAATTGGGAATCCACTTTTAGCAAAAAAGTAATCAAACCCTTTAACTTATCTCAAAGATGAGGAGAGATTTATTTTTTTACTTGGTAGTTGTTTACAGTTTATTAGTACTTTATGTCTTTTTCACAATTCGTGAAACAGTACTGAGATTAATGTACCTGATTTCCTTCATGCCATCTGTTTTTAACAGGTAGCTCTAAGTGAAAAAGATATATATATATATATATATATATATATATTTAGTTTGTAGTTTAAAAGCAGCATGCTGTGTTATTGCCCAGACTCACTCAGACCTTCAATTTTATCTTTGCTGAAATGTGATTATTTTATTTTATATTGTATAAATTACTACTTGTTACAAAAGGCTGCACAGCTTTGCTTAAAAGTAATAATGTATGTATTTGTCTTGTATCCCTTTATATAATTTTACTATAGATTGTTGTCCACTAAAGATGGTTTTGTATAAGCAAGATTTTAAAATATTCCTTGGTGCCTACATGAATTAGAAATTTGCTTATAAAATGAATATATTATTCTCAGAATAAATTGGGTTATTCAGGAGGAGTCACACAGAGGTATACCTAGGAGCCTGTGACTAATCCATAATGTTTTCTTATTTTTTGTACAATTTCATTTGTAGCTGCATATTTAAAACATGATGATAAAACCTGCTCTTTTTCAGCTCTTCAGCGCTATTTTAGCAGCATTGATTGTTGTGTTAATTGTCCAGCGACGTATTTTTTTTACCTGTTATTTGCTGACTTAGTAGCAAGGTGAAGATTTTTGTATGTTACCATCTAAATTAGAATATGCATAGTTAAATAGAACATTCTAAGGTTGATGATTGAAAAGGAGGCAGCTTGCTTTAAATCACTCGGCTGCTTAAAAAATAATGCATGAAACATCATTATTCCTCTGGCATTAAAGAGTTACAGGTTCATTGTGGAGGAACCTGGTAGAGAGGGTCTCTTGCTTTAATTGCACAGATAAATATGCATAGCAGTCACATAGACAAACTGAATGTACTTTTGAGAGATTTTCAGGTTGGATTAAAATTTTATGACATACAAGCTCAATATATTGACATTGAGTTGTACAGCAGTTTGTAAATTGCAGATCTTATGGTGACTTAGATTTATGTTTGCTCATGTTCTGGAGATAAATTGAGTCACTTCTCACGGTAGAGTTCTACAAATATGCTGGTCGAATTGTACCAACATGTACATTGTAGAATTTTACTGTTAGCAAATTTAGTCTCTGCTATTATAGCAGTATTAATGGCCTTGTGCTGTAATTATTCATATTATTCATAGTAAAGAAAGATCAGCTGACTGATGTAATAGTGGGAATGTATGTAAGAGAGTGTTAAATAATTTAGTCACAGAATAATCATATCCCCTCAAAATGTAGCCAGATTTATACTAGAATAGCCAAAGAAATATTACAATAAATGATATAGCCAGGAAAAAAGCTATAGATTTTTAATGAAGGAGTCTCTTGTTCTGGTAGCCCTAATAAATATTACAATAGGCTCCTGAAATCATGTCATTATAAACAAGCCTAATCCAGCATGAAAAATTAAAGATTTACCTAAACTATACCATGCCTCCATTATTTAATCTTTGGTAACGGATGTTGTATGCAAAAGTAAGCTATGGGAGATCCAGGCTGCTTACTTTTCAGCAGCACAGATATTTAAATCTACTTATCACTAAGGGCCTGTGTTGACATGCTTTGGTTCTGTCAGATGGGTTTTACATTCTAATACAAGTTGATGAAAATGCAAAATGTGCTTGAGGCATGTCAAGTGCTGCTCAGAAGGAGCTCAGCTGCAGGTCAAATTCACCTGCCAGGTTTCAGTAGTGTCTCAAACTGATGCCATTAACAAAAGGCCAAAGCCCATCAACACAATCCCTAAGAAAGAACCTTTTCCATGGTTACAGCAGGTGCATTGCTTAAGTGCATTAGGGCTACACTGCAAGGATTGTAATCGTACGTACATTACTTATTCCTTTTCTAAGATTAAAAGTTATTAAAGTGTATACGTGTGCAATCCAGCCTGAAAATAAGGGTGAGAATTGAGGTTTAAGCAATGACCAGAAAGATGCAGAGAGTGTATAAAGTGTCTTGAACAGATGTCTGCTTTTATTTTTGTATATTTGTTGAACATTTATTTATGTAGGAATTGTTGCAAAATAAAATGCTATATATATTAAATAATCAATGGCTAGTTTGCTGTTTCCTTTATTTTAACCACTTGCCCTTTAGAGGAATTACCCCCCCCTTCCTGACCATTTTTTGCGTTAAGGCTCTGCGCTACTTTGACAATTGCACGGTCATGCAATGCTGCACCCAAATGAAATTTACTTCCTTCCTACAAATTGAGCTTCCTTTCGGTGGTATTTGTTTGCCTGTGCGTTGTTTATTTTTTGTGCTATAAAAAAAAAGACCGACAATTTTGAGAAAAAAAAACAATATTTTTGAATTTTTGCTATTAAACATGTCCAGTAAAAACAATTTTAATACGTGTAAATTAATTGGTTTACGTGAAACAAATGGCAGTATATATACTGGGATTTTTTTTGTTTTACTAGTAATGGCGGCGTTCAGCGACTTATTGCGGGACTGCGGCAGACATTCTGACTTTGGGGGGAACTGAACTGGTCTCACTGACATCCCCAGTGACACCAATACAGTGATCAATGCTAAAAAAAAGCACTGACACTGTACTAATGGCACTGGGCAGGAAGGGGTTAACATGAGGGGTGCTCAAAGGGTTAACTGCGTGCTGTGAGTGTTTTACTAGGGGGCAGTGTCTGTGTGTTTCACTGTAATCACATTACTTTGGATGGCTTTGCTGTGCAAAGTCATCCAAAGCAGTGTGCCTGAGCTGACAGGGAGGAGAACTGTTAGTAAACAAAACAGTTTTCCTCCCCATCAGAGATCCTCGGAATTCACCGGGCTGCGGCGAGTAATCACCGGCTGGGTCTCAGTGATTTACAGCCGCAGCCGTGACTACAGAGAAAGGCAAAATCACGTAGATATATACGTGATTTTGCATACCGGTGCCGCCCTGTAGCAGTATTTCTGCTATAGGGCAGTCAGAAAGCGGTTAACTGAGATAGTGTAAGCGTCAGTTCACACCACAAAAATGCACTCCGGATGCATTCCAGATATGTTTTTGCTTACAGTTCACACCACACTCTGTTCCTGCAGTTTTAATGCAGTTTGCTATGTTCCAGTACAGTCCTGTGCAGAAAAAATTCAGCATGTTCTATTTTTTTTTCTACTCTGGAAACTGACTGGAAGTGACTGCACTGGTGTGAACTAGGGCCATTGGAATACATAGAAAACACTGTGCATACATTTTTGATGCAGAAAAAAAATGCACTGGACTACATCTAGTGTGAACTAGTCCTAAAAGACCAGAAACACAACCTTCTAATTACAGTTTGATGTTATTTATCTTTTTGCTAGGTACGTTTTGTCATATTTTTAGAACAATAATGTACGTATTCCTGAAGGTTATCATGATTTAGTGAACTTGTGACAAGCAGTTAAATACCTGGTTTAAAATACAAATAAAGGTACTGCCTTACCTGCAAAAAAAGATTTGTATTATTGTCCATCCAGTTTGGAGATTTACATAGCTCTGGCAAACAGCACAACCCAGTTTGACAAGGCAAGAGACCTGATTTTTCTGCTGCCATTAAATATTACTTAGAGATCTTGTCCTTTTCCTAGCCTGTGATTGGACAGAGAAAGAAAAAGAAGCAGCCTGAGTTGCATCAGTCCCTCTGTTTTCTCCTCCTATCGCCATGTCCTGTGTTAGCACACAAGCACTGCACCACAACTGACTCCTGCACTGCTTTTCCCTCATCTAGTTTGTGCTCTGCTGTACAGTGAAAATTCTTTTTTTTAATAATTCTTTATTTATGAATTAGTTCACCAGAATATAAAGAACAACATAGATAATGTCATTGTACAGAGTTCCAGTGAAAATGCTTTTACCAGATCAAGTTCAGGTACTTAAACTGTTTACCTTTAAAAAATTAATTGGGGTTGATTTACTAAAGGCAAATAAACTGTGCACTTTGCAAGTGCAGTTGCACTCATTTTCCCCGGAGCTTAGTGAATGTGGTAAAGCTCTGCTGATTTCCAACATCCAATCATGCACCAGCAAAAATGTTTTTTTTTATTTTCCTTGGACCTGATTGGTTGCATTTACTATAGAAAATGACTGCAACTGCACTTGCAAAGTACAAAGTCTATTTGCCTTTAACCTCCCTGGCGGTATGATTATTTCAGATTTTGGTGCTGAAAGCGGTACCTTTATTTTGCATGATAATTTGGAATTTTATATTGTAGGCCTGTAATTTTTAGGAATAACTCACTGAAATCTGTCCGAACAAGAGTCTAGTAAACATCCCGGGTATGATAAAACTTGAAACACGAAATCATAAATTATAATTTAATAAATAATCATAAAAAATAATAATAATATAATAATAATAAATTTAATTCAATAATATAATCAAACCAAAACACTGAAATTTGAAATATAGCGCCAAGTTCGCACATCACTAAGCAAAGTCGCAAAATTGTTTTCAGTGTCTAATGACGAATTTCCCCACGAATCATTATCACTCAATTCTGCAAGTGGTTCTGATTTACTATCACTGTTCTCTAGCTGGTCTAAAACCGCTTTTGACCTAAAGGGATGCTTTTTGGACACCATGGACATTTCTCAGTTTCCAGGCAGAAAGAACAGTACAAATGCAGGCAGGGCACAGGACAAAGCACTAGGGACAAAATGTATGTGAAATGGTTTGATACAGTAATGTTATACTATGTGATTTTAGTGAATGTCACTTTTTGTCATTTTCAAATTTCCTGCCGTTCCGTCCCCGTACGTCCTGACGCTCGCAGGGGACGGAACCCAGGTGACAGATGCCGCCATCCGCCGGATTACATTGCCGGGGACACTGCAGGAGGGACATTGCGGGAGCGCAGGACAAGGTAAGAGATTGAGGGATCCCAGAGCAGCGCCGCATGGTAAGCCCGAGTGTAGCTCAGGGTTACCGCTTGTGGTACTGAAAGTTTACCCCGAGAAATACCGCCAGGGAGGTTAAACTGTTTACCTTTAAAAAATTAATTGGGGTTGATTTACTAAAGGCAAATAAACTGTGCACTTTGCAAGTGCAGTTGCACTCATTTTCCCCAGAGCTTAGTGAATGTGGTAAAGCTCTGCTGATTTCCATCATCCAATCATGCACCAGCAAAAATGTTTTTTTTAAATTTTCCTTGGACCTGATTGGTTGCATTTACTATAGAAAATGACTGCAACTACACTTGCAAAGTAAAACGTCTATTTGCCTTTAATAATTCGACCCCATTGAATGCTTTTTTAAATAAATATAGAGCCGCAATGATTTGTGTCTTTTCTATCTTCCTGGAGTTCAGCTTTAAAGGCAGGACAGGGCACAGTAGGAATACAAAGGTCAATAACACATAGCAAGCAGTCAGTTTTAACTTAAATAAGTTAAATCAATCATAGATGAATTCTATCTGATTACTAAGTTACTTGCTGTGTTTAGTTATTTAACGTATTATACAAGCCCGAAAGTAGATCCTACACACAGACGTCAGAATGATTCTTAGATGCTAAGGTTGGTCTTTTATGTTTCTTGGCAAGGAAAATATAATGATTTAAATTGGAAAAAAGCATCCACATCTAATACAGATACAGTACAGCTGCCCATACATCACAAAGTAGATTTACTGCAATGGGCAAATTGGAATATCTAATTGTTAAATAGAGAGGGTATTATGTTGTGGAATATTTTTTTTTTCTCATAGCCCAGTGAATTTGCAGTCACTTTATACATCACATGAAAAATGTTTTACATTCCCTTGCATAGTTATATGTTTGATGTGGACAGATTAGGTTTTTTTTTTCTGTAAATTTTTATTATTAGTTACACATAAGGAAAATCATGGTGAATTGATACATTTGTAGAATCCAGTTTTCTTCGATCAGTCACATAGATTGCTTTTACAATTAAATACAAGTATCTAAAAATGAGTAACATTTATCCCAACATCACAGTGTCCACTGTAGTTCACGTAATATGACATCAACACAAAGCATTTTATCTGCAGCATATGGTTCTTAGACTATGGAAAGATAATAAAGTAATCCAAAAGTATTTCAGTGACTGTTCTTACTTTTCAATATGAAATAATAAGCAAGGATATAATGTAAGTTTAACTAATACATTTCAAATAGTACTTCAATCCAAGAGAACTGTTTGATGTGTTCCTACCCAAGGACACCACAGTCCCGCCCTCACACACCCCTCATGGGATTTGTTTGAAAGCAGCAGAAGCCAATGGCTCCCACTGCTGCCTCTGTGTCCTATGAGAAGAGGGAGCGAGAGCAGCATTGCTGCAGCCAGGCACAGTGGTGGATTGAGAGAAGAGTCAGGTAAGTATTTGGGGGGGGGGGGGAGCAAGCGGTAAGACATTTTTTATCTTCAGGTGCAACTTTAGGCAGAAAATTTAGTCCTGCTAGATCACTTCAGGCAGACCCTTTTTGAGGGTATACAGTGGGGAATCGAAAGTTTGGGCACCCCAGCTAAAAATTTGTATTAATGTGCATAAAGAAGCCAAGGGAAGATGGAAAAATCTCCAAAAGGCATCAAATTACAGATTAGACATTCTTATAATATGTCAACAAAAGTTAGATTTTATTTCCATCATTTACACTTTCAAAATAACAGAAAACAAAAAAATGGCGTCTGCAAAAGTTTGGGCACCCTGCAGAATTTATAGCATGCACTGCCCCCTTTGCAAAGCTGAGACCTGCCAGTGTCATGGATTGTTCTTAATCATTGTCTGGTGATGTCAATCCCCACTGTAGCTATGCAAAACATTCAAAATAAGTGCCTATACTGTTTAAAATCCAGTCTCACCCTGCTCTGCGCATGCTCAGTTGCTCTCTATTTTTAGACACTGTCCCAAATTTGTAGAGGCTGATTTGCTGACATCTTTAACATTTACAACTGCTCAGGGGCTCTGGGCTTCAGCAAGATGGCAGCCTCCAGCAAGAGGAAACAGGAACAATTCTGGAGGCAGTTTCCAGCGCACACTAATTTTGGTAGCACAATTATTTATGTGGAATGAATGTTCCTAGGTAAAGAACATTGGGGTCAATTCGCATAGGATTCTGTATGCAATATGAAGGTCACGTGACTCATTTTTCAGAAATATTGCAGAAGATAATAAAAGAGTCAATTTATCGAAGTAAAATATTGAATGTGAGGTAAATACTGCAAACAAAAATTAGATAAATCGTTAATGTCAATTCACAAAAACACACACACATTTGTTATTTGTCACCTGCAAGTAGGCAGCTGGTATTTTAGCAATGTACAAAATAACAAGGGGAACTCTGCACTGACCAGTAAATTAAAAGTGTACAATGTATCATTCTAGATGTTCTGCCCAGAGCTCAGGAATGAAAATAAATTGGAACATTTCAGCAAAGGGAGATCATTCTGTGAATTAACCACTTCAGCCCTGGAAGGTTTTCCACCCTTCCTGATCTGACCATTTTTTGCAATTCATCACTGCGCTATTTCAACTGGTAATTGTGTGGTCATGCAACACTGTACCCAAATGAAATTTATGTCCCTTTTTTCATACAAATAGAGCTTTCTTTTAGTGGTATTTGATCACAACTGGGTTTTTAATTTTTTGTGATATAAACGAAAACAGACCAAAAATGCAGAAAAAAACGATTTTGTACTTTCTGTTATATAAAATATCCAATAAACTCAAATTTAGTCATACATTTCGGCCAAAATGTATTCTGCTGCATGTCTACGCCTTTGGTAAAAAAAAAAAATCCCAATACATATATATTAGTTGGCTTGTGTGAAAGTTATAGCGTCTACAAACTATGGTACAGTATATATGGGAATTTACGCAGTGGCGGTACAAAACTACTCCAAATGAACCCTTTTTTGAAAGTAGACACACCAAGGAAATTTGCTGATTTTATTTTTTTCCACAACGTTTTGGAAAATTAGAAAAAATTATTTTTTGTTACACAAAGTTGTAATTTAAATGATATATTGCTCACACATACCATGGGTATATGTGGAATATCACCCCAAAACACGTTCTGCTACTTATCATAAGTATGGGTATACATATGTGAGAGACTTTTTGGCAACCTAACCACATACAGGGCCCCAAAATCCAATGACCATTTTAAGACTTTCAAAGGACATATTTCCTCATGTCATTCCCTTACTACCTATCACAGTTTTGGAGGCCCTGAAGTGCCCCCAAACAACCCCCAACCCCCCTCCCCCCCCCACACACACACACACCCCAAATGGCCCTTTTTTAGAAGGTAGAAAAAGATAAACATTTGGCGCACCAAGAAGAATAAAAACAGATGTATAATGTGATGGCTAGTGTATTAACCACACAAGTAAAGTCCTTAAAGTCCAAAGGTGATTAAGAGATATTCCAACAATGCATGACTCAGTGGCAGCCAATTAAAAAAGAGCTAGAAGAGACTCTATGTGAACCATAAAAGAGAGAGAAGCAGCACCATCTAAGTGCAGCAATATAAGCAAATAATTTATTCCACAAAATTGGCAACTCACAATAGTAGTAGTCAAATGAGCACTTGTCAAACTGGTGTCAACCACTGTGTAACTCCTGGCCGGTCCCACTGCAGGCAAGTCTCCAAAGGACTGTCTTTGGCTGTGCTATTGGTTCCCAGTACTTCAGTGTGGATCCTCAGGGTGGTCAGTGTGGATCCTCAGGGCAGGCAGGAGTGATGTCAGCTCCAGGTACAGCAGCAGTAGGCACGGCACTCGTTTAGAACATTCATGCTCGTTCATCAGGCCATAGAGGTGGCATATATTGGCAAATGATAGTGGCGGACTATAGGGCCCAGCCAACTCATGGAGAGACCCAAGTGTCATCATAGGCAATCTTAAATGAAAATACAATAAATAAAAAGCAATAAACATATAAGGTAGATATTAAGGGAAAATTATGCAAATTAGGCATCTATCTCACTAATCATCATAACATAGAGACCATAAGGGTCCTGTATGAATAAATAAATAGATATGTGAAAATAGACATGTTTGTACATAAACAGGTGATTCCATATTTTTGAAAATGTGTATACAAAAATTCTAGATGATACTAATAATGCTACCAATGCCAGTCGGAAAAATGAAAATAATGTAGAGCAAGAGAAAATAAATAAAGGATAGAAATATAATAAGAATCTTGGAAGGATGGCCATCTACCAAAAATATTAGGAATTACAGAATATCGGGGTGCCGTGACGAGGCGCTGTAGCTTGCGCATGTATTTGCAAATGTGTGCTAATTAAACCCCTGTTTTTAATGCATACTGTTAGACAGGTTAATTCGGTTTGTTTGCAGGCTGGTTGGCAAGCTGAGCTGGAAATTTTTCTCTTTTGTTGTTTGACATACATGGTATTACCCTCGTGACATAGTTCCATCCCAAGGAATTTGATAAGAGGCATGGTGAGCATTTTTCAGATGGCATGATGAATATTTTTCAAATATCATTTTTTTCAGATATCATTTGCCTTTTTACACTGTCCCTTTCATTTTTTTAAAATCACTTTTGTTATCACAGGGAGTGCAAATTTCCCCTGTGATATCAATAGGTGGTGACAGGCACTCTTTTCTGAGAAATCTGGGGTCTATTAGACTCTAGGTCTCTCCTCTGCCCCTAAAGCATCTGATCTCACCAAGATCAGTGTGATCAGATGCTTTCCCAATATTAAAATGGCGTTTATATCTGGTGAAACCAAAATTATGAAATGCTCATTGCTTCTGGTTTCCTAGACCATAGAGATGCACTCATCTCTATGGTCTAGGAAACCGGTTCTGCCGGCTGACCATAGAGCTGCTCGGAGACTAGAATGGCTCCACTGAGCCATTCTAGTCTCCGATCAGCTCTATGGTCAGCCGGCAGAACCGCTGGCTACATTCTCAGGTTCCCTGTTGGGATAGGAGAGCCCGAGAAAGCCATGGAAGGACGCGGGGGGGGAGGAGGGAAACATCCTTTCCCACTACTTGTAAAAGCAATCCAGCAGCTAATTAGCTGCTAGGATTTCTTTTACATAAAAGCTGACCGCCAGCTGAAAAAGATGATACCAGGATGATGCCTGTAGCTGCAGGCATCATCCTTGTATAACCACTCATAGTCCAGAGACATACTAGTATGTTGCTGGTCCTTTTTGGGCATATATGTAACAGCAGAGAACATGGGCATATGATGAATCAAGTCTGTAGACCAATATGACCGCATTCTTTTTTATAATGCCCTTGTTAAGGGTTTGGCCCAAAAAACGTTTACATTCGGAAACTGTGATAGGTTTCCATGCAAATTGTCTGAATTTGAGTGGGTGACAATGTATTGTTGTGCATATAAATTGCTTTTGGCCCACAATCAATTGATACAAATCTTCTGTGAAAAACAGCGGGGGGGGGGGGAAACGCTAGTGCTGGCAGAGAACGGGGCTGATCCTGCTAACACTGCGTTTTTGGGGAAACTATACTAAGGAGGCACTAGTATAGTTTTGTTCGTGATCAATATATTGATCAGTACAAACACTATGCTAGTAATGGGGGTGATCAGCAACCTATAGCATTAGTGTGATAGTGTGCGGCAATATAACAATAGCTGACCCGGGCTGGGAGGGGCGCTAACTGACCCTGATGCTATCTGATGTCACTTTTGACAGTAATACAGCAATCAGTCAAAAATTCTATATACTGACAATGCACTAATGGCACTGGCTGGGTGACAGGGGTGATCAAAGGGTTAATAAGGGCGATCAAAGGGTTAAATGTGCTAATCTAATGTGTGTGTGTGTTTAAAATGTAGTGCTTTTGCTCACAGTGTAGTGTTCTCTTTTCTCTCCCTGGACCCACAGGGGGGGACAGCAGGGGATGCGTGCTATTTAAATTTTTTTTTCTTAACTTTAAAAAAAAATACTTTCATCAGAGTAGTTTAATGTTACCATGGTAACACTGTACTACTCTGGCGGGGGTGATCAGGGATTTGCTCCTGCAATGCAATGCTTGCTTTGAACTGTCATGAATGGGTTAGGTTCATGACAGTTCAAAATACTAGTGATCTGTGATTGGCTAAAGCTAATCACATGGTACAGGGTGCTGTGAGTGGCCCATGTACTATGTGAGAGCTGTGGACCAATCACAGCTCACTAGGAAGAGAAGCAAAAGCTGTTATGAATCAGATGGATTCATAACAGCTTTGCTAACATTGTGCTCACTATGCGATCACATGATCACCGGGTCCCGATTACCGGGATCCACATTTCACTCTGCCTGTAGCTGCCACCTGTCTGCAGTAGAAATACCACGGGCAGTTGGCAAGTGGTCAAAACACACTAGAATGTTTTCCCAGTTTAATAATATTTCTGTGTGCATTTGTTTACAAAATTATCTTCCTCTGGTACAGTGTTAGCATGTAAAAAGGAAAAGTGTGAAAAACAATTCCAAAAATAACATAGAATTTTAGTGATAACTATCGCAAAACATAAATATTTAACGCATTTTGAAAATAATGCATGGTTTTAGTGAATTTACTTTTTTTTAGATAAATATCACATGAGTTATTTTAACTCAACAATGTGTGCAGTATTTATCACTTAGTGAATTGATTATGTTTTACTAAGTTGTTTAGGGCAGGGCGGACTGACAACTCATGGGGCCACCGGGCAATAGAGGATCATGGGGCCCCTATGTCCTTGCCCACACTCAAAGCACACCCAAAAAAGCCTATGAAAAAGGTACCAGGGGCATCTCATGGGGCCCCCTACTGACCCCTGGCCCTCGGGCAGTGCCCGAGTGCTCGAATGGTCAGTCCGCCCCTGGTTTAGGGAAAAGTGCAGGGAGTGCATTAAAGTAAAAAATGTCTTGACTTTAGAACCAATGTAAAGGCCTTGTGGGTACCCAGTGTGAAAGGGACCCTGGAGCCCATATTATGTAAGTAACTTGTAAGTTTGTGAAAAGGTTTCTCAGATTTATTGAGGTGGAAGAACCAGGAATAAAACCAGTCTGGTCTGATTTAACAATGGACGAGATCAGGGGTGGACTGACCATTTGGAAACTCGTTCACTGCCCGAGGGCCCGGGGTCAGCAGGGGGCCCAATGAGATGCCCCTGGTACCTTTTTCATAGGCTTTTTTGAGTTTGGGCAAGGACACAGGGGCCCCATGATCCTCTATTGCCCGGGGGCCGCATGAGTTGTCAGTCCGCCCTTGGACGAGATAGCCCCATGCGCTAGGACTTTGGCCAGTATGTTAATCTCTGAATTATTCAAGGATATAGTACAGTATTTTTCACAAAGGTGATGACTACCCACTTTAAGGGTCCAGGCACACTGGCATAAAAAAAACACTGCTTCTACAGGAGTTGTGAGTTTTGCCTGTGGAAGCAACTCAGTATTATCCTATGTGTTCATGAACATTAGGACGTTTGGAGGCATATTTTAAAGCAACATTAAACCTTTGTTTGTTTTTTTTGTTAAAGTAACAAACATGTTATACTTACATGCTCTGCTTAATGGTTTTGTACAGATCACTCCCGTTCCTCCTCTTCTGGGGTCCCCCCCCACACTCCAGGCTCCTCTTTGGCGAGTTCCTCCATGGAAAGCCGCTTTCCATGGGGGCACCTGTGCAGGCACACTCCTGAGGTGCTCTGTCTGCATCTATTGACACAGACCAGGCAGCTCGGCTCTGTCCCCTCATTCTCATCACAGCAATTGATTGAGAGCAGCTTTGCATTTTTGAGAGCAGTTTTCTGGCAAAAAAAACACTCCTAAACTCCTGTACAAAAATGCTCTATGTGACCATTTTTCTCTACCAAGAAAACTAAGGTGAGGAACTAATAATTCTTTCTACTGTACATACCATTCAGTAGGAAATCCATCTAATACCTGGGTTTTATTACAAGGAAATAAAGATTGCCAGTTCGATTTCATCACCAGTGATGGGAGCATCCAGGGTTCATTTTATCTGCTAGGCCAACTTGGGCAATTCAACCCCAATTAGATAATCATCTAATGCCACAGTGGAATAATAGGCCCACAATTTATAAAAGTTAGCATAAAAGGAGATAAAAGCACAGACCACCTGCTCATGTTGTTTAACAATTTGCCTTCCTAGGTTAGCGATTCTGGTAGGGTTGCACCGATAGCAGTATCAGTGCTGATACCGAGTACTTGTACTTGTGCAAATACTCCCGATACCCGAAACCGATACCTTTGTGGTGAGATTTGAGCCCATACAAAATGAATGGGCTCAAATTGCACTGTAAAGAATTGCATGCGATTTGAACAGGAATGCAGTGCGATTTCTGTCCAAATCACATGTGATTTCCCCCACCACTCCTGTGTGATCCATCCTGCTATAGAAAGACAGGGAAGTGACATGAAGTGCAGCAATGGGCAAAAAAAACAGGTTAAAATATTATCACAACTCACATGTTAAAAGTGCTTAATATCTTACATGTCAAATCCAAAACCAGTCACTAGCAGTGCTCACAGGGCTGGAGGAGAGGTATAGGCAGTCCACCCCCAAGCTGACATCACTTTCGCCCTATACTCACAGGGGTCCTGGAACTTCCTACCTCTCCTCCAGACCTGTGTGTACCACAAGCGGCTGGTTTTGGAATTAACATATGGGTTGTGATAACATTTTAACCTATCTGTTTGCTCATTGGGAAATCACACTGCATTCCTGTTCAAATCGCATGCAATTCTTTGTATGGGCTCAAATTGCACTGCAAAGATATTGGAACTCAGTATCACCGAGTACTTGACTGAAAGTATCGGTATTCGTACTCATTGATAAAAAAACAGTATCGGTGCAAGCCTAATTCTGGGTATTACAGAAGGAAAATAATACAGTTTTAAAAGAGATAGACTAATAAGTTACGGTACTATTTTTGTGCCCAAATTCAAAATTGCTCTGGTTTTCATACAGAAGTTTCTTTTAAATGTTTTCTAAAAAAACCAATTCATATTCTCTAGCTACATATGTACATACCTTAAAGTTTTGAGAAGATGGTCGACTTGCCTTTAATGAGGTGGTAACAGTTTGGTAACAGTGGCTGCAGTAATTTCATGCATTGTTGCTTTAAAGTCCCACTTATAGGAACTGTGGATGTTGCAACATTTTCCAGCCAATAATTATGTATGTCATGAGAACACCATTCTTACTAAGGGATAAATTAGCCATAGGATACCTTGAAGCATACCTTAAAATTATTACCTTGATGTTATTACTGTTTCTATTATAAGGACCAGTAGAAACAGGAAGGTATCTAAAATTGCTCATGGTAGGTATTTAATTTCTTTTACCAGCACAAGGATTTGAGATATAAAATCATATCTTTCCTGGAAATGGTATTTTACATGTAGTCAGTGTGACAAGATTTTAACAGAGTATAGGAAATTTCCATTTCCATGGATTCATAAGAGAATATTTAGATTTTTAGAGGAAAATGGTGTATAGTTGCCGGGAGTACCCCCCCCCCCCCCCCCAATCTGTCTAAAGAAACATCAAGGACAGTAATATAATCTCCTTCTAATATTAAGTAGCCCTTAATCTAAATACTAACAAAATCGTTTGTTAATACATTTAGCCATTAGTCTAAAAGGGTACTAATAAAAAATGGAATGATGAGGGCATTGTTATTGACCATCAAAATCACATTAGCTATGAACACCATTATGACTGAACATTACCCTGTGGACCCTGAAAAAATAGTGCTGTATTATTGCTTTGCAGCAACTACACAGCTTAGCAGTGGCAATTATTATTTTGTCATTAATTCAAATGCATGTTGCATACATATTTTTATCTATCTATATGTGACCTTGCTTGACTGCCCTATGCAAATACAAATGACCTCATCTAGCTCTATATGACAGGTAATTAGATGAATATAATAGGAAGGATTTACTAAAGGATTTACTTCAAATGATTAGTTGTTCAAAGTGAAAACAGGTTTACTGGGCTTGGTGAACTTTTTATCCTTGTAGTGAAACAATCACATTGTCGGGACTTTTTCACCAGCTATAATCTCCCTGGCAAATAAGTAAATTAGCCAAATGAATAGTGACTTTTTAAAGTATAACTGTGGACAGGGTATCGGCAGTATAATATTTACCTATTCTTAAAAAGCAGTAAAAAAAAGTTTAAAAAAGGTTGTCATGTAGCTGCAGGTATTGTGGAGTAATTAATTCTTAAGGTTTACAGCCAGACCTTCTCGGTATCAATTTATCTATTTTATTAGCTGAGGTCTTCCCTGCCAACAGTGAGTTGGCTGCCTGGTAAACACAGAGCAAGTGCTCAGGAAGAGGGGAGAGAACAGCTTGCTGAGATCTAACTTGAACAATTTTACTACTTCTATTGTAAAATTTAAGAATGATTTGCTCCACAGTGCCTGAAGCTACAGAGGTCATTGGGGGCATGTTTTTAAACCTATTTGTTAAGAATATGTACATGTTTGAACGCACGTAGCCTGGATATAGACCTATTTTAAGGGGTCTTTGAAAGGGCTTGCAATATAAGACTCAGTATTATTTTTCCAACATTTTGTACTCTTTCTTTACTTGGAAGTGTGCCTAGAAAAAGGCAAAGAAGAAAGCAGATGAAAATAGGAGGTAAATGTGGCCATTGCAGCAGGAGGACATGGTGGAGGTTCCCAGGTAGTATAGCAGACAAAAGTGGCAATGGCAATTTTACATACAACATCTATGCCTACTGGATGAGGAACTTTACACTAAGACAAAGATGTATCACTACAAATGGTATCAGCGTAGTTTGTACTTTCTTTATTCAAGAAGAATTGTGTTACCTTGTTGTTACAAAACAGAAAGCTGCTGTGGCCTTTAACAGAATATAACACCTTGGAGAACTCAAAGTGCAAAACCTAAAGCCTCCCATTCCTGTTGTGATTAACTCCTTCAACAGATCAGCTTAGAATTTCACAAAAAAGTTAAATAGGAATTTTTGAATATACTGAAAAAATGCTAATTTACTAGTACAATTATATACCTTTTGACAATACTACATTTTGTTTCTTGTTATTTAAAATCATATTGTAACATCAATCTATTGGTAATTTTTTTGTTACAATAATTTGAAAAAAATCCCTCTTGAATGATTGGAGAAAAGTTCATGCCACAGTGAGGTCTACTGTATATTACTGTAAACTGTCTTGCATCTATAGATGGAGGAGGGTTTTCAAACAGATTGTATACATGTTACACGTTTCACAAAACAAAGTTCCCTTCTTCAGAGTTCATGGTCCCAACAAATAAAACTCTTTGAGCAATATAGAAACATATTTCATATCAATAATGTATAGCAACATGAGCATATAGTATAGTATCACAATATTTTATATACTATAAACACTGATCAGCCATAACTTTTTGACCACTGAAAGTCAGTGGGATATATTAGACAGCAAATAAAAATGTTGTTCCTGAACTTGATGTGTTGCAAGCAGCAAAAATGGGCATTGTAGTTTGTTGTGCACGTTGCTGTGTAGCTGTAGACTGGTCAGGGTGCCCATGGTGACCCATCAACAACTAAAAGGGCCTACAAGGGGCACTTGGGCATCAGAACTGGTCAATGGAGCAACGGAAGAAGGTGTCCTGGTCTGATGAATCACTTCTTAATGAAAACGGTATTCCTTGATGACAGTGGCTTCTTTCAGCAAGATAATGTGCCCTGCCACACTGCAAAACAATTCAAGAATGGTTGAAGGAATACAACAACAAGCTGAAGGAGTTGACTTGGCCTCTAAATCCTCCAGATCTCAATCCAATCAAGCATCTGTGGAATGTGCTGGAAAATAATTTTGTTGCCCAACTTGCAACATTCAGAAACTATAAGAATCTGCTACTGATGGCTTAGCACCACAGCATAGCTTCAGAGGTCTAGTGGTGTCCATGCCTCGACAGGTCAGGGCTGTTTTGGTGGCAAAAGGAGGACCTACTCAATATTACTTGGGTGGTTATAAAGTTATGGCTGATTGGTGACAATTAGAGATGAGCGAATTATTCAAAAATTCGATTCGGCTGATTCACCGAATTTCAGGAAGAAACTCGATTCGATGCGAATTAATTCGCTACAAAGTTAACTTATAAAAAGGGTTTCTAGGCTTCAGAGAGCCTTTAAATTAGTGCAGAACACTGTACCTTTAATTTAAATGCCCTTGGAGATGAGGAAGGAGAAGGAGAAGGAGAAGGATGAGAAGAAGGATGAGAAGAAGGAGAAGGAGAAGGATGAGAAGAAGGAGAAGGATGAGAAGAAGGAGAAGGATGAGAAGAAGGAGAAGGAGAAGGAAGAGAAGAAGGAGAAGGATGAGAAGAAGGAGAAGGATGAGAAGAAGGAGAAGGATGAGAAGAAGGAGAAGGAGAAGGATGAGAAGAAGGAGAAGGATGAGAAGAAGGAGAAGGAGAAGGATGAGAAGAAGGATGAGAAGAAGGAGAAGGATGAGAAGAAGAAGGATGAGAAGAAGGAGAAGGATGAGAAGAAGGAGAAGGAGAAGGATGAGAAGAAGGAGAAGGATGAGAAGAAGGAGAAGGATGAGAAGAAGGATGAGAAGAAGGAGAAGGATGAGAAGAAGGACAGTTCTGTGACAGTTTCTGTCTATTTCTGACAGTTCTGTGACATTCACTCCATACAGCGGTTGAAACATTGTATCTATTTGTTTCCATAAATGGATCCATTTATGGAAACAAATAGATACAATGTTTCAACCGCTGTATGGAGTGAGTGTCCCAGAACTGTCAGAAATAGCCTATTTCTGACAGTTCTGGGACATTCACTCCATACAGCGGTTTCAACCGCTGCGTGGAGTGAGTGTCCCAGAACTGTCAGAAATAGGCTATTTCTGACAGTTCTGGGACACTCACTCCATACAGCGGTTGAAACATTGTATCTATTTGTTTCCATAAATGGATCCATTTATGGAAACAAATAGATACAATGTTTCAACCGCTGTATGGAGTGAATGTCCCAGAACTGTCAGAAATAGCGGAGCTCTGCAGATACACTTAGAGGAGCTCTGCAGATACACTTTTTGCCGGCTTGGAATTATTCTTATTTTTATCCTACTCCTTCTTCTTCTTCATCCTCATCCTCTTCTTCTTCTTCTGAGGATGAGGATGAGGATGAAGAAGAAGAAGAAGAAGTAGGATGAAAATAAGAATAATTCCAAGCCGGCAAAAAGTGTATCTGCAGAGCTCCTCTAAGTGTATCTGCAGAATAGAGGAGCTCTGCAGATACACTTTTTGCCGGCTTGGAATTATTCTTATTTTCATCCTACTTCTTCTTCTTCTTATTCTTCTTCATCCTCATCCTCTTCTTCTTCTTCTGAGGATGAGGATGAAGAAGAAGAAGAAGAAGTAGGATGAAAATAAGATTAATTCCAAGCCGGCAAAAAGTGTATCTGCAGAGCTCCTCTAAGTGTATCTGCAGAGCTCCTCTAAGTGTATCTGCAGAATAGAGGAGCTCTGCAGATACACTTTTTGCCGGCTTGGAATTCTTCTTATTTTCATCCTACTTCTTCTTCTTCTTCTTCTTCATCCTCATCCTCTTCTTCTTCTTCTGAGGATGAGGATGAGGATGAAGAAGAAGAAGAAGTAGGATGAAAATAAGATTAATTCCAAGCCGGCAAAAAGTGTATCTGCAGAGCTCCTCTAAGTGTATATGCAGAGCTCCTCTAAGTGTATCTGCAGAATAGAGGAGCTCTGCAGATACACTTTTTGCCGGCTTGGAATTATTCTTATTTTCATCCTACTTCTTCTTCTTCTTCATCCTCATCCTCTTCTTCTTCTTCTGAGGATGAGGATGAAGAAGAAGAAGAAGAAGTAGGATGAAAATAAGATTAATTCCAAGCCGGCAAAAAGTGTATCTGCAGAGCTCCTCTAAGTGTATCTGCAGAGCTCCTCTAAGTGTATCTGCAGAATAGAGGAGCTCTGCAGATACACTTTTTGCCGGCTTGGAATTATTCTTATTTTCATCCTACTTCTTCTTCTTCTTCTTCTTCATCCTCATCCTCAGAAGAAGAAGAAGAGGATGAGGATGAGGATGAAGAGGAAGAACAAGTAGGATGAAAATAAGAATAATTCCAAGCCGGCAAAAAGTGTATCTGCAGAGCTCCTCTATTCTGCAGATACACTTAGAGGAGCTCTGCAGATACACTTTTTGCCGGCTTGGAATTATTCTTATTTTCATCATACTTCTTCTTCTTCTTCTTCATCCTCATCCTCATCCTCTTCTTCTTCTTCTGAGGATGAGGATGAAGAAGAAGAAGAAGAAGTAGGATGAAAATAAGATTAATTCCAAGCTGGCAAAAAGTGTATCTGCAGAGCTCCTCTAAGTGTATCTGCAGAGCTCCTCTAAGTGTATCTGCAGAATAGAGGAGCTCTGCAGATACACTTTTTGCCGGCTTGGAATTCTTCTTATTTTCATCCTACTTCTTCTTCTTCTTCTTCTTCATCCTCATCCTCATCCTCTTCTTCTTCTGAGGATGAGGATGAAGAAGAAGAAGAAGAAGAAGAAGTAGGATGAAAATAAGAATTCCAAACCGGCAAAAAGTGTATGTGCAGAGTTCCTCTATTTCTGACAGTTCTCTGACAGCTTCTTCACATGTACAGCGGTTGAAACATCTGTATCCTAAATGGAAACTAATAGATACAATGTTTCAACCGCTGTACATGTGAAGGAACTGTCAGAGAAATGTCAGAAATAGCGGAGCTCTCTGCAGGGACACTTTTGCCGGCTGATCGGGAAAAATCCGATTCGCGCACCCGAAGTAGGCAAATATTCGGATTCGACGCGAATCGAATTTTTCCTGAAATTCGTATCGAATTCCGGTTCGCCTGGTTCGATTCGCTCATCTCTAGTGACAATATATATTATGGAGCTTATATGTATATTTTTTTTCTATTACAACAGAAGCTTAATCTGGCATCTCAGGTCTCTCATCCCACTCCAGTAATCCACTATTCCATAACAAAACTGCAACAAAAAAAGATATTAGAGAGAGTAGGAATTAGCCAAGCTTCACCCCAAGGTGGGACCAAAGAAATTTTCTACAGTTCTTTCAAAAGGTTCTTCTTCAAACTATTATAAACATACTGTATGTAGTACAATTTATTTATGTTTTGATATAGATCTATGGTAGATTAGGTTAGGTACAAGAAATGAAAGGTAATACATTTTAACAGTGTATAGTTATACTGGCATATTTTTTCAGTGTGTCCAAAAAATCTTGTTGAAATATTTTCCTGAAATACTTTTTGGTTATGGGATGGTGACACACTGGATGAAGTTATTAATAAATTGGCATACTAATGCCTTTAGTTACCTTCTCCTGTATGTGCTGTAGCTTAGTCCATAACTTCTGCAACCAAGAGTTTTGGTATGTTTTGTCTGGATGCACATATGACTTCCATCTGCATTTTGGAAAAACTGCATAATAACTAATGGGTTGTAAAGAGCAGAGGCAGCAATCACATAAGCAAATTCTAAAGCCTTCCTGAGCAGCTGTCTCATTCATGTTAAGGCTACACCAAGATTAGTCTATATTGTAGGGCAGCCAGCTCCCTGATCCAACCTGCTTCTCAATCACTTTAATGGCAAGGCTGTTGAAACCCAGGCCTTGAAGGCACTGCCAGGACAAGTTCATCTGTTGCCCAGGGCAAAGATGTGAAACTACACCACCCCCCAGTGGCTTAGCTAACAACAGTTCGTGCAAACACACACTTCTATGCATGTGTACAGGGGAAATATTCAGAGATCTCTACAACAAGGAGTGCAGGGGAGTGATCAAAGGGAACCCTTCCTTTGCATCCAAGAATACTGCCTCCCCCCTACAAAATGAGAGACCTCTGAACAGGAGGAGTCCATGGGGGTGATCAGAGGGGATTTCCTTCCCATCCATCAATGTGTTATCCTTAAAGATATTTATAAATATGTGAGTGAAGTTTATTGATCTTAAAGTGTGTGGAAGTTTTCCTCTTTTTTCTGTCCTCTTATCTTATCTGAATGCAGTGGGCCTGTGTGCCAGAACATAAGTTGGACACGAGTGTGAACCTGCAACAAGTGAGAGCTATGCCACATTGCGGTCACATAACATAAAAGTGGGAGGGTCTTAAAGGGGCAAGTTTACGTAAAACCTGAAACTAACTATATTTACAACACTCAGCACATTCATTTAGCAGAAATTAAGCTTTTCCGATAAATATGATTTTCAGACAGCAAGGCTGTGGTAAATTAACAATCTTTACACCCTCCGCTCATATCAGGAGTCCCCCCTTATATCAGAGTCTCCTTTTACATAAGAGTAGACCCCCCCAATATTAGAGTCTCCTTTTCTATCCAGAGTCCTTCCTTACATGCAAGTCACTTCTTACATCAAAGTTTTTAGAATAATCCCCTCATACAGGGGCATAGCTAAAGGGGTTGCAGAGATCGCAGTTGCGAACCTGCTCCATGCTCCAGGGGGCCCGTGCAGCCCCATATACACCTATATAGGAGGTGTAGCAGCAGCATATAAATGAATTGATATGTCAATTTCTCTCCTGGAGCTGCTGCATGCCTGCTTCTCCTCTCCTTCAGGCATTCAGCGGCTGCAGGAGAGAAATCAAGGAATTGGTTCCTCTATATCAGTGGCCACCAAATGGACCGCGGTCCACGAACGGCTCCAGCAGCGTAGCCACCCGGACTGTCAGCCCACAATGACAAATCCACTGCTGAGCAGGGCGGTCATCATGGCAACATGACCACGTGTGCAACCCGCTCCTTTCAGCTCACTGTCTCTCTGGCTCCCGCTCCCTGCCTGTACGCAAGCGTCCAGCAAGGATCCCAGCACAGCTCCTGTCTACCCTCAAGGTAGGGTGTAGTCTTACAGGGGCACTCTGATGGACACATTGAATGCTAAGGGGCACTCTGATGGGCACAACATAGAATGTGCCCATCAGAGTGCCCCTTAACATATAATGTGCCCATCAGCATGCCACTTATTGTATGTTAAGGGGCACTCTGATGGGCACACCTTATTCAGACCTTGGCAAGAAAAAGATTTTAGTGAACAGACTTCCTTGAATTTCAGTTCAGTAACCCTGCTCTATATGCTGCCATCCTCCTATCCAGTTTCCTTCTGCTGCCCCCAGGCTCCTGTGCTCCTTCACAAAGGGCCATATTATGCATGGGCACCTCTCTGCGCACTGCCCAGGGGCCTTAAATGCATAGGGGCCCCCTGACATTTCCCCACCGCAGTTTCCTTGCAGGAAACATACTTTGCCCTCCTGCTTGCCCCCATACTGTGCCCTCCTGACCTTCCCTGTACTGTACCTGCCTGACCTTCCCTGTACTGTACCCTCCTGCTCACCCCCCATACTGTGTCCTCCTGACTTTCCCCGTACTGTGCCCTCCTGACCTTCTCCATACTGTGCCTTCCTGACCTTTTCCGTACTGTGCCCTCCTGCTCACCCACATACTGTGCCCTCCTGCTCACCCACATACTGTGCCCTCCTGCTTGTCCCCATACTGTGCCGTCCTGCTCTTCTACTACTGTGCCCTCCTGACCTTCCCCGTACTGTGCCCTCCTGACCTTCCCTGTACTGTACACTCCTGACCTTCCCTGTACTGTACCCTCCTGACCTTCCCTGTACTGTACCCTCCTGCTCGCCCCCATACTGTGTCCTCCTGACTTTCCCCGTACTGTGCCCTCCTGACCTTCTCCATACTGTGCCCTCCTGACCTTCTCTGTACTGTGCCCTTCTGACCCCCACATATTGTGCCCCCTGACCTCCTTCATACTGTTTCCTTCTGCCCCCGTACTGTGCCCTCCTAAACTTCCCCTTATTGCGCCCTCCTGACATTTCCTGTATTGTGCCCTCCTGACCTCCCCCATATTATTCCCTCCTGCTCACCCCCATACTGTGCCCTCCTGCTCACCCCCATACTGTACCCTCCTGACCCTCTCAGTACTGCGCCCTCCTGACCTTCTCCGTACTGTGTCCTCCTGCTTACTCCCGTACTGTGCATTCCTGATGTCCTCCGTAGTATGTCCACCTGCTCGCTCCTATCAGTGGAATATTTACCACAATGCAAACAAGGCACTTGCCTAGGGTGGCATTTTTTAGGGGGCAGCACTGATCTGAGAGATCTGAGAGAGGCTTTGCGCTGCTTGATGGTGTATGCAGAGCCCGACTATAGTTCCCAGGAATGTCCAGAGCTGTAAAGGTGAATGTCTTTCTCTCTGTCACTGGGGGGGGGGGGGGTTTGGGGGTGTTAGTAAAACTCTCTCTAGGTGGGGGCAATGATGGGGCAGGGGTGTTGTTGGTCACTATCAGGCTCTTTCCACGGGGATGGGGGGGTAGGTCTGGTGTTGGTCGGTGCCAGGCTCTCTACGGGACAGCATAAAACCCAAATACACCACTGGCCCTTATGCTGTGCCCACCTGCCCCCCTGTACTGTGTCCTCCCGCCCATCCCCATATTGTGCCCTCCTGCCCACCCCCTACTGCATGCAAACATATATATGTACAGACCACTGATAAGGTGGGAGAGGCATTTATAACAGGGGAACATTGTGTACAGAGTGGGGGATAATATAAAAAAAGGAGTGGGAGCAGTGTGTACAGGAGAAAAGAGGGTCAGTGTTTACGGGGGTGCAGCGTGTAGAGAGGTTGGGACAGAGAGTACAGGGGGTGAATTTAATTTGGGATAATTTCCTGGTTGTGTTTATTTGTTGTTTTTAGTAAGCCAAAAAAGCCAAGCCCAAAATGTAGCATAATTTAGCCAGATCCACTTTTGTGCTATGCATGTCGCAGGTCACCATCTCGCTGATAGTGCATTACTTTGCCCATGATGCTATTAAGATGGCACTAGGAGTGCTGCCCCGTATTCTCTTCGGGCCCCTGTGCTTTCACCTGCTCCTGTGCTTTCTCCAGGCTCTTGTGCTGTCTGTGGCTCCTGTGCTCTCTTTCCTGCCCCCGTGCTCTCTCCAGGCTACTGTGCTCTCTCCTGCCCCTGTGCTCTCTCCAGCTCCTGTGGTCTCTCTGGGGTCCTGTGCTTTCTCTCCTGCCCCTGTGCTCTCTCCAGCTCCTGTGGTCTCTCTGGGGTCCTGTGCTTTCTCTCCTGCCCCTGTACTCTTACCGGGCCACTTTGCTCTCTCCCGGCCCCCCTTTGCCCCCCTGCAGTGCTGCAGGGTTCCCCCTCCCCTCTCCTGCTGCCTACTGCAACTATTGGGGGATACTGTCAGGATGGAGGTAAATGTGTCATTTACCAACCTCTTCCTTGTCTGAATATTGTAAAAAAAAGAAAAAGAAAATGGTAAAAAATAAAGAAAATAAACCAATAATAAAAAAACTACTGACACCAGTGGTGGAACTACCAGGGTCGAAAAGGTTGCATTTGTGACTGGGCCCTGGTGTTCCACCACCAGACTCAGAAGGAAGGTCCTGGGATCCTAGTTATGTCTCTGCACTTATACATTGAGTCCCCCCTTAGATCAGCGCCCTCTACTTTCAGAATCCCTCTTAAAGTGTTACTAAACCCACAACAGTAAAATCAGTCTGTAGATACAGTAAAGCATGCTTGTTATACTCACTGTGGAACGTAAGAGGTTAGTCGTCTGCATTGTGTAAAAAAGCTGTTTGGTCCTTTCTTCTCCGTTCCTCCCCTTTTTCAAGTGACCACCACACATCTCCAGACTGAACCCTAGGCATGCACATGCTCAGTTTGGTGTATATTGCTAGAGAGGTTTTTTTCTCTTTGAAGAGTGCATGTGATCAGCACAGGGCCAACCAGCACTGTCCAGACAGAGGTCAGGGGATTCCCATCCTCCTAGAGCAGAAAGAAAACTCCTCCTACAAGCTTTAGCTAGTGCTGGGCTGGACACAGATAGAAGTCACAAGACTGCTCTAACTGCTGATGAGAAAAGGTATTTAGCAGTTTATATTTACTAAAATAATTGCACTTCCATGCACTTTCAGATATAGTGTATGCAGGGTCCTGGGTTTAGTAACACTTTAAATGAGTGATTCACCTTAGATCAGGAGTCCCCCCTTAGATCAGAATCCTCCTATAGATCAGAAGTCCCCTTTTAGATAAGAATCCCCCCTTAGATCAGAATCCCCCTTAGATCAGAGTTCTCATTTAAATCATAAACCACCTTAGATCAGGCTCCCTCCTTAGATTAGAGTCCTCCTTCAAATCAGAGTCCCCTTTAGATCATATTCTCACTTTAGGTCAGAAACTCACCTTTGATCAGAACCCCTTTCCCTTTGATTAAAAGTTCCTCCTTAGACTGGAATCCTCCCTTAGACCAAGAGTCTCCCCTTACATACGAGTCCCCCTTTAGATCAACATCTCCTCTTAGATCAGGAGTCCACTCTTTTCCCCTGCTGTAAGTAGAAATACCAATCTGGCAAAACAGTAGCTGGAGTATCCAGAGGGACGTTGGGGAAGATATTGTGCCACAAACTCTCATTGCGCTCCCCCTCTGTATGATAAAATTGTGCCAGGGATACAAGCCCCAACTGCCTCTTCCTTGTGCCGGCCCTGCTTGTGGTACAGGGTGTGTCTCTAATTCTGTCATTCCCACATTGCTCAAAGCCATAAAAGCCGATTCTAGAAACATTTGCTATCATACCTGGAAATTTTTCCTTGCCTGTTGTGAATGTGTGTTCAGTCACAGAGATTTCACTCTGCTTCACATTTTAGCATTCCTACATTCAAGACTTACCAACAATTTGGCCTAATTCATAATAAAGAGGTTTTAACTTTGTCCATTTTGTTACAAAAACCTCTGCCTTCCTTTTCTTTCGCAAAAACCTTTATTCAAGGTGTTACCCAGACAAGGCCCCACATTACATGACCCTGTGCTTACTTGGGTTCTTAGTTTGGTTTTCTGTGCCCTTCAGAGACCACCCTTTGAACCCGTTAGAGAACTATTTTTAGATGATCTTTCCTGAAAAGTGGCCTTCTTAGTGGCTATCAGGCTATCACATCTATCAGACTTGTCTCTGAATTAGCAGCTCTCTAATGTAAGGAGCCATTTCTGATCTTTCACAAAGACAAAATAGTCTTACACCCAGTACCACCCTTTCTGCCTAAGTTGGTATCTAACCCCCACCTTAATGAATACCTATTTCTTCTCTCTTTGTGCCCTGCTCCTAGGCACCCTCAATGAGATTGCTCTTCATTGTCTGGGTGTTGTCAGAGCAATCAAGATTTATCTAAAAGCCACAGCTTCTATAAGAAAGACAGAGTCTCTCTTTGTTTTGTCATTAGAGCCAAGGATATCCTACTTTAAAATACGTGATTGTCAGGTGGATAAGACAACTCATCTCAAGAGCTTACACTCTAAGAATAAGGAACTTCCAGCACTCTGCTTGCTCACTCCACCAGATCAGTGAGTATTTCCTGGGCATCCTGACATCAAACCTTAGTTGCCTAGCTTTGCAAAGCCACCACCTAGTGGCTCAGACTTTCTTGATATTCTACCGTGTAGACGTGTAGACGTCAAAGCTTTTGCAGATGCAGCTTTCAGCAGCATTACTTTGAGTTGGGTCTGTTGACCCTTGGTATTGTTGGGCCTGCTGACACAGTTCTGTGCCTTGTTGTTCCCCACCCTCTTTGGTTATTGCTTGGGGACATCCCAGGGTATATGATTACACAGGTCTGCCAAAAAATTTTTTTCAAGAGCTGTTTTGGTTATTCCCCGTATTCTTTGTCTTTTGGTGCGCTGAATCCAAAAATGACCTCCATTTTGTCCCAGGACATCACGCAATACCTCAAAATAAATGGAAATAGACTTATAAAATTAAAGTTTTATTACAATTTTTTCATGAAAATCCTTTTTTGAACTGAAATGAGCTCACCTACAAACACTAAACTCAATTCTTCTTCCCTGTGAGGCTCCTCTTGGTGCATTTACGCTTGTGAGTAGCATCTGGAATGTCTCTGTGAAGCATCCAACAGTAGTCTGCCATCATTGTAATGCTCCATTTTCCCTGGTATGTCCTTTCCATCTCTTTAATGTCTTGGTGAATCATTCACCTTGTTCCTCACTCACAGCTCCCAAATTTTCAGGAAAGTAGTCAAGGTGGGACTGGATGAAAAGCACTTTCAAACTCATCAGGCAACCTAAAGCTTGAAATGCTTTCAGCATTCGTCCGACGATCTTTTTGTAGTGAGGATATTTCGTATTGCCTAAAAATCTCTGTACGACTTCTTTAAATGCAATCCACCCTTCTTTTTGAGGATTCGTCATGGTATTGACAAACTCTTGATCAACTATAAGTCTTCTAATATCTGGTCTGACGAACACACCTGCCTTCAATTTTACCTCCGACAGGCCAGGAAACTTGGTGACCAAGTATTTGAAGCATTCTCCATCTCTTGGAAGTGATTTTATGAATTGCTTCATCAATCCCAATTTTATGTGGAGAGGTGGTAGAAGAACTTTATGGGAAGGTACCAAAGTTTCTCGGAGGACATTTTTTTAACCGACTATTAGCACCCTCGGCTGCCAACTCTTCTTTGTCCAGTGATTTTGTCGGTCTTGACTGTCCCATAGACACAGAAAACAAGAGTATTTGGTATCCCACCCACTGGATTCTTCAGGAAAGATTAACCCCTTCTACCATTAGAAGCACAGACTCAGGGCTGAGGCTTACACATACAGCATGCTGCTGAGTATCGCAGTAGTCAGACATGTCACTCAGAGCAGCACTTGTATTCACCCCCTTTGCAGGGGGGGAGGGGCAGATATTGTTTACCTGCAAATAGCAACAAAGGGCCAGAAGAGAACTAGGGAAGTGAGGAAATAGAATTTTTTTTCCCTAAAACGTGCTTAGCTTCTGTATATATTGCTGATCATCAGATTGACAGTGCTTTATTTTTTTTTACATAACTCGGACAACCCTTTTAAGGTTTTTTTTTGGCATTTTATATCTTAAATGCACTTATGTGAATTAGTTAATAGTAATTTGGACTTTAAATTTGGTTAAAAACCCATAATATAAAAAAAATACCAAAAATTTAAAAAAAATTATACATTTGAAGACAATTTTGCATTTTGTGGCAAATCATGATGTCTAGGAGTTTTTTCAATATTTTATTGGTTTTCAGCACACCACAATACATGGAAGTTAGATGAAAATAATCAAACAGCTTTTTAGTCGCAGACCTGTGTTATCTGGTATGTGCTCTGGACTGTAAGATTAAGATAGGAGGAATTGTTACTTATTTGTAATCTTCATATCTTGGAGTTTAGTACAGGACACAGGGTTCCCACCCCTCTATTTCTCTGCAATTCTGCATTGCTTGAAAAAAAACCTGAGGTCTCATGTGGGGTTGCGTTATAGGTGCATGCCCAGTGGGCCATGTTCAGCAAAGTGTCCATTTACCTGAAAGTACATTCTATAACCCAGAGTCTATTGAATATCCAGCCTATGACTGGCACTGCACTCCACTCCAAGATCTGAACTTTAGAGAGAAATCACAATTAAAGTGATTTCCTGATTTTTTTTAAGTTGAACTCTGGGCAAAATCTTTTTTTCCCATGCAGTGGGGCTGTACCTGCACTGCATGGGTCAACTGTTCATTTTGCCTACGGGTAAGCAGAAAGCTTAAACTCACCTGATCCTTCAATTCTTCAAAAAACAGCACCCCCCACAGTCCAACACAGACTGTTCCTGGTCTATTAAGTCTGCTCTGGGCATGGTGACTTTAGGAACAGTCCCCTATTCAAGACCGCTGGAGTGCGTGGGTGCCAAACTGATCTTGTGCTAGGAGGATTAAGTATATCTTCGCTCTCCTCTCCCCTAGGATAAAAAGATCACAGCCCCACTGCATAGGGGGAAAAAAACTGCCCGGAGTTCAGCTTTAATATTTTTACTAAGTTTAGAGTATATGCAGTAAGATACTCATAACACTCCAAAAATACATTTTAATTGTATTTTAACTTGGATATTATTCAGTAAAGCAAAGGGAACAACAAAAAGCAAAGGCAAAATTAAATCACAGAGGTACGTTGTAAAGAAAGATTTTCATCAGAATATAGATGTGGTTAAGAGAGGGATAAGGGAAGAAGTGGGGGATATGAGAGGGGAAGCAAGGAATAAAAGGGGGAAGGAGGACAGATGTCCCACAGTTATCTAATAGATATAAAATCTCACCACTGTCTTATCCATCTTCTCTATAAATATTTATTTAGTTCTATACCCATCCAATATGGGTGTAGAACTAGAAGTAATACTGGTTTGATGCATACCCCAAGCATTGAACTAATAACCAAAGCAAAAGACTGAAAAAATTAGGATACAACTGTACTCCCTAACTATAAAGAATATTAAAACATATTTTATTATTAAAACATATGGATATTTCCAAGCATTTTATGACCTTTAAGAAAACAACATATCTGTCACTAAAAAGCCAACAAAATGATCCCCCATACATTTATACCAAAACTTAAAACTACTTGGTTATGTTAAAGAAGCAGTTTGGGGTATGCAAAAAAGCTGCGGCCATACTTCTGTTAAACATGTCCTAATGGTTTACTCTTGTCTATAAACTGTATATAACCTTCTCAAAATAGGCTTTGTAAACTTCCGCAGCACTGTGTCTATGTAATGTGCTGTATATGTATCTCTTTTGTTGCAGCATGAACTCTGATCCTCTTATTCCAGAAACCATCTACAGTAGGTGCATATATGTCATTTGGGTTATTTGTATCCATAACCACTGCTATGATTTTTCTAATGAAATCTACAGTACATGCATGGATATGGCTTGCTTTGGCTACTTTTCACACAGATATAGTTTGCATGTGATCTCCCACCAACTCATCTCAAAACTTCACTTGGGGGTGAATAATTAAGGTGAATTCAAATACAACCCGCCATCCAATGCTTTTGCGTATGCCATGCATACTGCACACACAGAGAAGGCTACATCCTTGATATTTGCAAGCGGAGTTCCAGTCAGTTTTGTGTTTAATAAAAGTCAGCAGCTACAAAAACTGTATCTACTGACTTTTAATAAACACACACTCACCTGTCCCAGAGTTCAGTGATGGTCTCACCCACATGGTCCCTTTTCTGCCTCTTCTCTCCCTGGCGCCGATATCACAACTGTGGGCACCAGTTTGCAGCTTCACAGCCGGGTGCCCACTGCGCATGCGTGAATTGCACTGCACATTCTCATTTGTCTGGCTGTCTTCTGGGACCTGTGAAGGTTCCCAGGAGACTGCGGGAGGAAGGAGGAGGCCGAACTTCCTGCTCACTTAGCCGCGGCAAACTGAGACAAAAGTTGGAAGTGGGTACCTGTCAAAAACAGGTATCTGGGAGGGGGGCGCTCGTGAGAAGCAGCCAGGATGGCTGCCTTTTAGATCTCTTCCTCGGCCGCCGGACACATCGGCCAATTTCTGACCCTCTCTCTGGCCCCTTGTCCTCCCAGTACCCCGATGGGCAAAACACCGTCCGCCCGCACCTCCAGCACCCAGCGGGCCGCGCCGGAATATGCGGCCTACCCGCCGGAGGTCGCGGCTAAAGCCATGGCCTTGATTTTGGGCTGGCCGCCGGAGGCTTCCAGCATCCTGGCCGTGAGTTTGCGGCTCCCACCGGAGGCAGAAAATGAGGCCCCGGCCTCGATTTCGGGTCCCCCGGCGCCGCTACCCATGGGTGGGCCAGATCCTTGCAGTATGGAAGACCTGGCATCAGAGATATCCCTGCAGTCTCCCATTCCATCCTTGCGGGATGCTAAGCTCCTGCGCCGCTTCAAATTCATGCTGCAGTCAGAATTGTCCTCTGCTACCTCCAAGCTGGCCAACCGTCTTTCGCGAGAAATTCGGGAGTTGGGCAACCGGACGAACGATCTCGAAGATAAAATGGACGCTGAAGCCATGGTCATTGAAAATCACGAACAGGATTTGTGCGACCTCAAGAAAGAATTGGCGGACGTGCTGCTACGGCTTGAGGATTTCAAAAACCGTTCCCGCCATGGCAATTTGCGGTTAAGGGGTATCCCTGAAACGGTCACAGATCTCACTTCCACCGCTACTGCTCTGTTTCAGGAGCTGATGCCCGCTATTCCCATTGACCGGCTTGATTTTGACCACATACATCGTATGGGCTCCCGAGGGACATTATCGTCAAGTTTACTTATTACCGCACTAAGGAAACTATCCTCTTGGCGGCCAAAAACAACCCTGATCTCAGCTTCCAGGGGCATCGCTACCAGCTCTTTGCGGACCTCTCCCAGACCACTCTTCAGAAGCGCCGTCAGTTGAAGCCCTTCACTTCGGTCCTGGTGAAACGCAGTATTAAATACGCCTGGGACTTTCCATTCCGCCTCACCTTTAATTACCAGGGCTGCAGTCACTCTGTTGCTACGCCGGAAGAGGCCCATTCTCTCCTGGAATCTTTACACCTTCTTTCGCTGGAAGCTGCTGAAGAGAGCCCAGCTTATTCATCTGGATCCCCAGCGAGGCCACTTCCTCCGGGCCACATCTGGGAGCAGTCGTCCAACAGGAAGAGGGCACTCCCTCAGACCCCTCTACGATCAAGTCCTTCCTGTTCTTCTCCGGGCTGAAGATGCATCTTGGACCTCCCACGTATCGTTTCACTGATGGACTTCTCTGACGGGACCGTGAGTTTGGACCTTAGGGCTTTCCCGGTTTGTTAGCATTCCAGGTTGGGACTGATTCGGCTTGCTCCCTTGGGTTCCATCCCTGGTTGGTGGGGGGTCTCCTCCTGGACCTAAGGATTATGACTTTCTGCTGTTGCAGCCTATTTTGGGTCCGGGTGATGTTATTCGGGTCTCCGTTGGTGGCATAGGGTGATGGTTCCCTCGGGCTCCAGGTTGGGAGGTTGACTCCTGAGACTCATAGTTTTATTATTTTGGTACCCCGTTCTATTATGTTAATTGCCTTATTGCCTTTTTGCCCCCTGAGGTCTTATGTTTTTGATGTTTCCATTAGCAGCCATATGTCCGATGGTAGAGTCACCCCTAACTGGTATCCTTCAAGTGTAGGATGCACGTCACCATTGGCGTGACACGATTGCACTGTTGTATATACTGTTATTTTCTTTTTTTCTTTCTTTGTTTTTTTTTCTTCTCTGTTTTTTTTGTTTTTGTTTTATGCAGGGTACTGGGATGCCATGGTCCGATCGCCATTGCGAGTGGAAATTATTGGCTGCTTTATGTTTTTTCTGCTGAGCGTGTTGTGCTGGTGCCACCATGGCCTCGCCCCTTTTGAAAATACATTCACAAAATGTTCAAGACTTCAATTCGCCTCAGAAGCGGGTTAACGTTTTTCATCACCTTAAAATCATAACAAATTGACGTGGTATGTTTACAAGAGACCAGGTTTTTTCAGTCCTCCACTCCACATTATCTTTCACATCACTATCCCACCTTTTACATGGCCTCGGCTCCTGAGAAGCGTCGGGGGTGTACTGATAGCTTTCAAACGCAATCTCCCTTTTGTCTGTGCTCGGAAAATAGCGCACCCCATGGGCAGGTATTTGCTTCTGCAAGGCACCCTCTGGGACCAGGAGGTTACTTTCGTCTCTTATTATGCGCCTAATCATTTTCAGCATAAATTCTTTTTGCATCTTTGCACCATTGTTTCCCAACACTCCAAGGGTCTTCGTGTTTTGGGAGATTCAAACGTTACCTTGGATTCCACATTGGATAGGTGCTACGCTGGGGGGGTGGCCCCTTCTCACGACTTAGTGCTGGAGGAACGTATGCGCTCTCTCTTGCGGACGGCTGGCGGACGTCTGGAGGGAACTTCACCCAACTGAGCGGGACTTTACAGTCTATTCCAATCCTCATGACAGTTTTTGTAGAATTGACCATATATTCATGTATGTTCAGCAACTTTCCTTGGTCCGGCAGATAACTATTCCCTTCTCACCCTGGTCGGACCATGATCCCTTGGTACTCCTCCTTACCCTCTCTGGGTCTGGACGGCGCCCTTTTCATTGGCACATCAATGACCCTTTATTGACCACTCAGACTACCTGCCAACAAATAGAATTTTTATTACGAACATACTTCACGGAAAACTCGGGATCGGTCTCTTCGGTAGTGCCCCTATGGGAGGCGCAAAAGGCCATGGTGCGGGGTCATGTTATACAGCTGGTGGTGGTCCGGGAGCGGGAGTGCCGACTTTTGGAGCTTCATTCTCTCCTGGCCTCTGCGGATGCGCGTTGGAAGTCATCTCCATCCGCGGCCCATAAACGCGCCCGGGACGCTCTGGCGGCAGAGTTGGACCTACGTGCCTCTTCGGAGATGGAACGGGCCCTGCGTTGGACAAAACACAAATTTTATTCCTGTGCTAATAAGCTGGGCCCGATGCTGGCCAGGAAGCTCAGTTCTGTGGGGAAACCCTATAAACCGATCCGACTGTGACTTCCCACAGGTGGCTGTACTTCTAATCCCCAGCAGATTGTTTCCCATTTCTCAGACTTCCTTTCATGCCTCTACGCTAAACCAGATCCCTTCCCCGTGGCTCAAGCAGAGGCATTCTTTCAAGATCTCCGACTTCCTGGGTTATCCGAGACAGCACAGGTGGCCCTCAACGCCGGTGTCACCGCACCGGAAGTGCTCCAAGCTATCAAATCTTTATGGTCCACCACGGCCCCAAGTCCCGATGGCTTCTTGGGTCTCTATTATAAGAAATTTTTGGCCCTGTTGGTGCCATTTTTGGCTGACTATTTTAATGAGTTACCACAGGACTCCTTGCCCTCTCCAGACATGCTTACAGCGCATATCTCCATGATTCCTAAGACGACCGATGATGTACAGGAACAGCAAGCCTTCCGGCCCATTTCTCTTCTTAATGAAGATCCCTTTCCTATTGGGCGAGGGTTGCCCCCTGTCCCC